>NC_043005.1:78275542-78313042 GCF_006345805.1 Octopus sinensis | reverse complement strand
TTGAAATACCAGTAAGGATAAGGCTGTTGACTGGGAGAACACAAACATGATTTAAACAGTAAGCTTGGCAGTAAAGAAACGTACCTTTAAACAGTACAAAAACAACAAAAAATGGAAGGTGCAGTTAAGTACAGGTTGGCGGAAGAAAAGCAGGACAAAAATGGATTTATCGATCACATTGGCACCTGGAATCGATTTTTGTAATTTTTTCAAGACTTATACACTCCCTGATACCGTCGGTATCTACATATCAAATTTGAGCGCAATCGGATGGAGGATGCCCGAGATCCGAAAAGACATACACACACACAGAACGGATTTTATATAAGAGATATACATATGTACACACACATACACACACACACACACACATATATATATATATTGGTAAAAACGGTAAGATAACAAAAGAAAGAAAGATACCTCAATATTATGTAAATAGAGGAAATTTATCTATAAAATAATATGTTACAATTACTCAATAGTCAAGATAAAACTCTGAGTTTCAGATGCCGAAGTGGAAATCCACATCACCATCTCTTCGGTTATCTGGCCATCTGAAAAACGCTATGAAAAAATACCGTTATATAAAGGGAAATTACTGTTATATATATATATATACATATTTGCCCTATTTCGTTTAGTACTTTGTGTAAAGCTGGATCAAGAAGGTCTGAAGCGATTATCTTATCGATGTCAGTGGATTTGATCTTCATTGACGGCCAAAGCAGGACATGAGCATGTGGAAGACCCCTTTTTTGCCTTTCGATTATGTACATGTCACATTGTATGGGTCCGAAGACTTGCCCATTTTTTATGAGCTCCATGAGAGTTTTTAAATTCAGATGGAAAACTTGGGCGAGGAGGTCATGCCTGTCTTTAGGCTTTTGACAAGAAGAGTTCGGCCTGAATCTCCTTCCTCTTCGGATTGCATGTGAAAGTTATGAACAGGTCAGGCCTGCCGTAATGGCGGACAAAGGTCATTGCATCCTGTGTTCCTTCATGCATGTATCGGGGACTTCCAGTGAACGTGGAAGGCAAGATGCAAACTCTTCCTATGCTTGTTGGAGCAGCATCATTGTTGATGACATCTCGGAGATGGATGTAGCTGTCAGAGCGCATTTTCTATGTGACCTGATGAAACACAATCTCTCTGATTCCATTTTTGCGCACATATCGACTGCAAATCGATGAAACAGCTCTCGAGGCTGGTGGAGGTGATTACAGCAGTTGTTTCGGGTCATAAATCGGTATGAGTAGAAGTCCATGCAGGATACTGGCTTGTTGAGTTGTTTATTACAATTTTGGGGATCTTGCTGTGGCATACCGATGTGGTAGCCGTCTTTACCGTTAACAAACAGAAGTGGATATTGAAGCGTATTGTAGGATCGGTGCGTTTCACTAATTCGTTGGAGGGTGGTGTCACGTCGTCTCAGGACAATGTCTCTGGGATTGTGCTGTTCACCGTGAAGGAGTACAACTATGTATTTGTATGTGGGTGCATTGTAACGGCTTGCATATTCCCTATATGGTCTTTTCTGAGCATTAATGACAACATTAAAATTTGATTGAGCTTCTGTTTCCAAGACATACTTGAAGCTGCGTACGTAGCTGCTTTTCTGGTGCAAAAGGTTTTGCAGTTGCATTATCAGGCGAAAGTTAGTGCCAGTGGAAATGGAGTTTTGTCGGGTGGCTAGTTCATGTAAATTGCCTACAAAGTACAGTTACAAGATTTGTGGATCTTGATTTTCAGCAGGTTCAAGCGATCCTATCCTATGGTAAATCTGTCCCTGCACTTTGAACAACATTAGCGCAGAAAGCTGTCATTTGGAATGCACAATTGTACTTCTAGATGTTATTGAGGAAATGTTTCGACTCTGTAGTTGTGCCAGTGTAGAGTGACTTCAACAGCTGTGGTAGATCCTGCAGCGGAGTGGGGTTAACTTTTCCATCAGCGCAACACATAGCAGGAGTTTCTCTTGACCACTTCTTGGCATTGCATAAAGAGCACTTGACGGACATATCTCCAAAGTTCATATCTGAGTGGCAATCATAATGAAGCTTAGGGTTGTAGTCGAAAGCCTTTAATGAACATGGTGAGCTGCATGGCTTTGAAAATCCTCGTCTATTACCTCTTTGTTGAACGGAAGTCTGCAGCATAGTGTATCTCTGTTGTAAGATGTGGGAAGCTCGCGCAGCAGCCATGTTGGCAGCATTAAGTGTCTGATGAAGATGTTTGATTAAAATGTTTGATGAAAATATTTGTCGAAAATGTAGGTAGGCTTCCATTCATACTTGATTTATTAGCACTGCGGGCTTCTCATTTACCTTTTTTCCGACCAGTTGTACTGCACATGTGTACTGTATGCAATAAGCTCATTATTATAGTTATTGTTATTATAAATCCACTGCGTAACTAGACGCTTATTCTTTTCTACTCTAGGTACAAGACCCGCAATTTTGGGAGAGGGGGCCAGTCGATTAGATCGACCCCAACTCCGAAAAGATGAAAGGCAAAGTCAACCTCGGCGGAATTTGAGCTCAGAAAATAAAGACAGATGAAATACCTATTTCTATTTCTTTATTACCCACAAGGGGCTAAACATAGAAGGGACAAACATGGACAGACATAGGTATTAAGTCGATTATATCGACCCCAGTGCGTAAGTGGTACTTAATTTATCGACCCCGAAAGGATGAAAGGCAAAGTCGACCTCGGCGGAATTTGAACTCACAACGTAACGGCAGCCAAAATACCGCTAAGCATTTCGCCCGACGTGGTAACGATTCTGCCAGCTCGCCGCTTTTAACTAGAAACTTATTGCGACGCTCCGCTTAAGAACCATTGACTGGCATAAGTTGTTCCTGTTGTATATTATAATTTCGAGCACAATTTCGAAGCAAAATTGTTATCTTATCAGCACTGTAAATCTATTGGTAATGAATGATGTAAATTCTAAAACCTTATACTTCTTTTTTCCGAACACTGTAAGATGTGAAATTTAAGTGCTGCGTTGTTTGCCAAAAGTCAAACGAAATATTTAAAATCACACGAAAAACATTTTCCTGATAAAAGATAGATAAAGAAAGATAACTCTAAGCAAATTTAGAGTTACTTCCCTTACTGAACACTTTCTGTATCAACTATTATTAAACGGGAATCATTTGGTTTCCAAGGAAGACGGGTCCAGTTTCAGAGGAGGAAACTCAGCCTGTGGAGACAGAATTAGGAAAGGGTCTAAAACCAAAGAAAAGGAATTTTATCGAGGAATCAGTCGGGGAGGAATTTCGCTGAAAGAAGGATCTTCAAACGAGCAAAGAATATACTTTCTATACTACGCGCGCCCGCACCACCCCACAAATGTATATGGATATATATGAAAACAAATAAGTGTGTATTTATCTACAGCATACGTATACGTATAGATATACACGTACACTTATAAAGTCAGACATACATACACATATATTAAACACATACATATATACATACATATGTATGTGTGAGAGTGTGTGTCTCTGTGTGTATATATATTCTTTTATTCTTTCACTTGTTTCAGTCATTTGACTGCGGCCATGCTGGAGCACCGCCTTTTGGTCGAGCAAATCGACTTCAGGACTTATTCTTTGTAAGCCTGGTACTTATTCTATCGGTCTCTAACCGTAACGCCCCGCTAGACCACGAGGACGTAAACACACCAGCATCGATTGTCAAGCGATATTGGGGGAGGGGACAAAAACACACACACATACACATACACACGCACACAACACACACATACATATACGACGGGCTTCTTTCAGCTTCCGTCTACCAAATCCACTCACAAGGCTTTAGTCCGCCTAAGTCTATAGTAGAAGACACTTGTCCAAGGTGTCACGCAGTAGGACTGGACCCGAAACCATGAGGTTGGTAAGCAAGCTACTTACCACACAGCCACTCCTGCGCCTACTAATTTCTACTAAGTAATTTTAATTGAACTTATTGAATTCTTTCATGTAGTAAGCTGGCAGAATCATTAGAGCATTAGAGCATATATATATATATATATGTATGTATGTATATATATGTATATATATGTATATATATGTATATATATGTATATATATGTATATATGTATATATGTATATATATGTATATATATGTATAAACGAGAGGCGTTCAATAAGTAATGCCCCTGACCCACTTCCCATTGCAGAAGAGCAACGAAACCTGGCACAGTTATTAGTCTTTTTCTACATATGAACCACCCAGAGTTATGCATTTCTTCCATTGTTTGATGCAGCTCTGGAGACCGTTTTTGTAGAAGACCCCAGCTTGGTCCTCCAACCACGACGTGACTTCAGAAATCAAGGCTGCATCATCTGGGAAACGCTTTCCTTTCAAAAACAACTTCATGGCTGGGAAGAGGTGAAAATCAGAGGGTGCAAGACCAGGAGAGGGAGGAGTTCAAAGCCGCATGCCTGTGCTTCTGATCTGGCGACACGCGAGTTGTGGACCGGAGCGTTGTCCTGCAGGAGGAGTATGCCTTTGCCGATCTTGCCCCGCCTCTTGATTTTGATAGCTTCTGTTAATTTCCTCAAAAGTGAAGCATAATAGGCTCCTGTAATTGTGGTACCCTTTGCCAGTAAATCTGTCATCACTACTCCGTCCTGATCCCAGAAGACTGAGCATGACCTTGCCAGCGGAGGGCTGCACCCTTGCCTTCTTTGGAGGAGGTGAGTCACGGTGCTTCTACTGGATTGACTGGGCTTTGGTCTCTGGATCATAGTGATGGACCCAGGTTTCATCCTGTGTAATCAGTCTTTTGAAAATTTTGACTCATCTTCTTGGCACATCTCCAAATTCATCCTCGAGCACTCGACGCGTTCTTGCTTCTGGAAAGGTGTGAGCAACCTGGGAATCCATCTGGCAGACACCTTTTGCATATGCAAATGGTCATGAATGATAGTTTCTACAGACCCGGCACTAATCTTGACCTCATGGGCTATTTGGCGAATAGTTATGCGTCGATCTCCCAAAATGGCAGCCTCAACTTGACGGACAGATGCCTCATCAATGGCAGAAGGGGGTGGCGACCAGATCTGGGAGCTGTTTCCACAAAGTTCCGACCATGTTTGAATTCACGATGCCAACGTTTTACAAGGTCATATGATGGGGCATCATCACCATAAGTTACTTTAATTTCATCAAAAGTCTCCCGTGGTTTGCGTCCTTTCAAATACAAAAACCGGATCATTGCTCGACACTCAACAGGCTCCATTTCACACTTGACTCAGTTCAAATACCTGTAAATCAGAAACCACAATTAGTTAAGAGCTGTAGTTTGCCACTTAATCTATAGAGATATAAATAATTGCACATGCAAAATTTCAGCTAGATCAAGCAACTGCAACTGGGTCAGGGGCATTACATATTGAACGTCCCTCGTATATATGTACATACTTACGACATACATATATGTATGTATACACACCTACATATACATAGAGGCAAGGCTGTGTGGTAAGTAGCTGGCTTACCAACCACATGGTTCCGGGTTCAGTCCCACTGCGTGGTACCTTGGCCAAGTTTCTTCTACTATAGCCCCGGGCCGACCAAAGCCTGGTGAGTGGATTTGATAGACGGAAACCGAAAGAATCCCGTTGTACATATGTGTATGTATATATATGTGTGTTTGTATGTCTGTGTTTTTCCCCCCAACATCGCTTGACAACCGATGGTGGTGTGTTTACGTCCCCGTAACTTAGCGGTTCAGCAAAGAGATCGATAGAATAAGTACTAGGCTTCCAAAGAATAAGTCCTGGGGTCGATTTGCTTGACTAAAGGCGGTGCTCCAGCATGTCCGCAGTCAAATGACTGAAACAAGTAAAAGAGTAAAAGATATATATATATATATATGTATATATATATATATAAATATGTATGTATTATACGTATATATATTTTGTGTGTGTGTGTGTGTGTGTATGTGTGTGTGTGTGTGTGTGTGTGTGTGTGTGTGTGTGTGTGTGTGCGTGCGTGCACGTATGTACTAAATAAAATACCAAAATACACAACTATTTCAACATTTTACTAAAAACTGCTGCTTCAGAAATAAATCACGCTTGGGAGAATAGAATTACTGACATTTGACTATTCAGTTGCTGAGAATAATAGTAATGTAATATCGAGACCCAGAAACAGTCTTTGCCCTTCCCAACAACATATTCAGTGAAATGCATCTCTAATGCTTTCGTACATATATTGAGCAAAAATCGAGAATGTCTCAAGACTTATGAGCGAAACTAACTGGATTTGTTTCTCGGGATTTTAATTTAGATTATCTGCACACAATCAACCAAAGTGAGAATGAAATCGAATGAAGGATGTGTGTTACGAAATTTTCATTAAATATCCTTTTTGCCTAAAATCTTTTGCTCGTCCAAAGCAATCTCGTAAGTTTGGCAAATAGTCTATGCTTGTTGTTAGACCTTTAGTAAGCTCTTGTTTAATACGTTATGAATTATATATGAATTATAAAGCGGCGAGCTGGCAGAAACGTTAGCACACCGGGCGAGATGCTTAGCGGTAGTTCGTCTTTCGTTACGTTCTGAGTTCAAATTCCGCTTTGCCTTTCATCCTTTCGGGGTCGATAAATTAAGTACCAGTTACGCACTGGGGTCGATATAATTGACTTAATCCGTTTGTCTGTCCTTGTTTGTCCCCTCTATGGTTCGCCCCTTGTGGGCAGTAAAGAAATATACATGATGCTGGGACCACTGAGAAGTATGTCCTATGTATCATAGGTAATACACAGATTTTAGGCGGCAAGCAGGAAGAACAGTTAGCGTGCTTGAGAAATGCGTTGCGGCACTTTTTCCGGCTCTATACTTCTGAGTTGAAATGTCGCCGAGAGCAACTTTGCCTTCCATCCTTTCTAGATCGATAAAATAAGTACCAGTCATATATTCGGATCGATGCAAGCGGATCACTGACTCTCTTGAAAACAATTATTACCCAACGCTTCTAAAGCAGTGAGCTGGCAGAAACGTTGGCGTGCTGGACAAATAGCCAATCAGTATTTCTTTCGGTTCATACCTTCTGAGATCAAATGCCGCGAGATCACTTCCCCTTTCATTCTCTCTAGATCGATAAAATAAGTATCAGTCATGTACGGACGTCAGTGTAATCGATTTGTTCATTCTCCTACAAGCAACTATTACCCTCTTCAAGCGATGAGCCTATAGATTCGTTAGCACGTCGGACGAAATGCTTAGCGGCATTTCTTCCGGCTCTTTTACTCTTTTACTAGTTTCAGTCATTTGACTGTGGCCATGCTGGAGCACCTCCTCTAGTCGAGCAAATCGACCCCAGGACTTATTCTTTGTAAGCCTAGAGCTTATTCTATCTGTCTCTTTTGCCGAACCGCTAAGTTACGGGGACGTAAACACACCAGCATGGGTTGTCAAGCGATGTTGGGGGGACAAACGCAAACACACACACACACACACACACACACACACACATACATATACGCACGCACGCACGCACGCACGCACACACACACACACATACATATATACGACGAGCTTCTTTCAGTTTCCGTGTACCAAATCCACTCACAAAGCTTTGGTCAGCCCGAGGCTATTGTAGAAAACACTTGCTCAAGGTGCCACGCAGTGGGACTGAACCCGGAACCATGTGGTTGGTAAACAAGCTACTTACCACACAGCCACTCCTACGTATGTATTTGCATGCATACCTACGTGCATTTGCTATTTGCATTCTGAGTTCAAATCCCACCGAGCGCATCTTTGCTTTTCATTCTTTCGAAGCCAATAAACTAAAGCACCAGTCAAATACTGGGGTCGATGTAATCTCCTTGCCCCATCTCTCAAAATCTGTTGGGCTTGTGCCAGAGTTTGAAAGAACGATTACCATCTTTATTTTCTTTTGATTACACTTAATAAAGTACTTTTGGCCTTCCCTGCAAAATATTTGGCATTAAATCAAAATTTTTATGATCCATAGAAATACTAACACTCTATTATTATTGTCTACACTCGCCTCCTTATGAGAGCTCAAAATCTCTCGTGGAAGCGCCATCCAACCAAAATGGAAATATATGGGAAACTACCACCTGTGTCATCTCTTGTGAAAGGTAGGAGAGTCCAGTTTGCTGGACATTGTTGTAGAGCTGAAAAAGAAGTAATTTCTACTCTTCTCCTCTGGAAGCCATCTACTCACAATACCAGAGGGCGCACACTCTCCTACCCTAATGTAATCACCAGGGATACAGGCATCCAGCAACAGGACCTCTGAAATGCCATGATGGACCGTGAAGTCTGGCGTAGCATGGTAAATTCCATTGTCGAACAATGATGATGATGATGATGATTGTCTTTCTTTTTTTTAATGTGGTATGGCTTTGTGACTAAGAAGCTCGCTTTCCAACCACATGGTATCGGGTTCTGTCCCACTGCGCGGCACCTTGAAAAAGTGTCTTCTACTGTAGCCCTAGACCGTCCAATGCCTTGTCAGCGAATAGTGAATTTGGTAGATACGTCGTATACATACGTCAACACACACATGTATGTATGTATGTATATATGTCTGTGTAGTGGCTATGTGATAAGTAGCTAGCTTACAAACCACATGGTTCCGGATTCAGTCCCACTGCGTTGCAGCTTGGGCAAGTGTCTTCTACTATAGTCTCGGGCCGACCAAAGCCTTGTGAGTGGATTTCGTAGACGGAAACTGAAAGAAGCCCGTCGTATATATGTATATGTGTGTGAGTGTGTGTGTGTGTGTATATGTTTGTGTGTCTGTGTTTGTCCCCCCAACATCGCTTGACAACCGATACTGGTGTGTTTACGTCCCCGTAACTTAGCGGTTCGGCAAAAAGAGACCGCTAGAATAAGTACTAGGCTTACAAAGAATAAGTCCTGGGGTGGATTTGCTCGACTAACGTGGTGCTCCAGCATAGCCACAGTCAAATGACTGAAACAAGTAAAAGAGTAACAGAGAGCAAAAGAGTAAACAAACTTTCTATTAGACTATTTTCCTTAGTCATTGGCACGGTGATCGCCTTAAGCTTGAAGCTTATATAAAAATACCATTATTATTATTTACAGGATTGTAAAACGGCGCCGTATAAGAAAAACCATTGGCACCAAATTATATATTCTTTTACTTGTTTCAGTCATTTGACTGCGGCCATGCTGGAGCCCCGCCTTTAGTTGAGCAAATCGACCCCGGGACTTATTCTTTGTAAGCCCAGTACTTATTCTACCAGTCTCTTTTGCCGAACCGCTAAGTGACGGGGACGTAAACACACCAGCATCGGTTGTCAAGCAATGCTAGGGGGACAAACACAGACAAACAAACACACACATACATATATATATATATACATATATACGACAGGCTTCTTTCAGTTTCCGTCTACCAAATCCACTCACAAGGCATTGGTCGGCCCGGGGCTATAGCAGAAGACACTTGCCAAGGTACCACGCAGTGGGACTGAACCCGGAACCATGTGGTTGTTTAGCAAGCTACTTACCACACAGCCACTCCTGCGCCTATATATAATATATATATATATATATATATATATATATATATTATATATATGAAAAAACAAGTCAAAAATAGAAAATGCTAAGATGATTTTATAGTGAATCTTTCAGTACCGGTTTCGGTCATTTTGAGACCTTTTCAACTGTAACGATTAAATAATTAAATTTAGAAAATTAGAAGAAAAGTTTTTTTAAAAGAATATTTCTGTAGTAGTGTTCAGATATAAGTAGCATTCTGCCTTTCTCTGACTCCTTGTTTGCACTTGTGTGTTCGAGGTCGTTTTGAGTTCTTGGTAGGATAGGCGAAAATAATGAGGCTGATGTGGAGAGGGGGTGGGGAATCTGGGAATGCCTTAATGGTCGTATTTTGAATGGTCAGTGGCTGACAGTAGTCGCAGTTCAATTCAGGAATTGTTTATGGAATTTGCGTAGCGTATACTGAAAGACATTAGTGACAAGGTTAAGGGGTGGAAGGTGGAGAGGTAGAAGAAGAAGATAGCGATGTTGATGATGATGATGATGAAGAAGAAGAAGAAGAAGGAGAAGGAGAAGATGGTGGTGATGATGGTGGTGATGATGATGACGACGATGATGATGATAATGATGATGATGAAGAAGAAGAAGAAGAAAAAAACAGAGAAGGGAGAATATGAATATATATTATATATATATATATATATGTATATATATGTTAATAAAATAGAACATATGCATATATATAAACATATATGTACGTACCTACCTCTACATGTACATATCACGCATATATGTGTACAGGACACCAAAAAGACGTCGAACACATAGAGAGACGAAACACATAGACACAAACCAAGGAACAAGACAAGCAAAAAAAGGAGAGATACAGGACAATAAGCACAACGAAAAATCCCCTTCTTCAGTCGCTAAGATTTCATCTACTAAACGTTTCGAAGGATAAAAGCGAGACGTATACTTCGAAGAAAAAATTCCTTCCCGCGAAAAGCAAATCAATTAAAATTCTGAGATCTTTTCGCAGAGGGGTAAAAAAAAAAAAGCAAGACGGTAACGACAGTACAAACATATAAACAGTAAAAAATATATAATAAACAGTGGAAAAATAAATATATAACAGTGAGAGACAGGACAAGGAGAACAAGATAAGAAGGGCTGTTATACGCCAGACGAAAAAGTATTGCAAACGCTGGATTATCGTGGAAGACGAGAGAGGAAAATTTGTCGACCAGAAGCCTTACAAGGCGGGCGAGAAAAGACAGAGATCAGTTACGACGGAAGTATCGTCGCAGATGGATGACGGGAATGGGGGAGGAGGAGCAAGAGGAAGAGAGAGAAGAAGGGGAATGGTGCGAGGAGACCATGAAGAATGGTGAAGGGAGAGTAGAATGAAGAATGAGAGAGAGAGGAAGAGACAAGTTAAGTGAGGAAAAAAGACGAAAAAGGAATGGGAGAGAAAGAAAGAAAGATGCAGAGTCGCGTGAGAGTTAAATATCAAGGCTAACTGATAACAGAACAATCTTACTTAATAGGGTGCGTGCGTTTAGTCGTATAATATGTTAATAAAATAGAACATATGCATATATATATAAACATATATGTACGTACCTACCTCTACATGTACATATACACGCATATATATATATATATATATATATATATATATATATATATATATATATATATATATATATATATATAATTAAAAATTATAAAAAATTATCCGTCGCATATACACAACGTATGTGTTTGTTTGTTCGCCGAATTCTGTTTGCTGACGCTTCAAATCTTACATGTGTATAAAATTACAGAATAAAATATGAATGAAAATGAAGGAAATATGTATTTTCATCTTATTGTATTTTGTGTTTTTTTTTTTGTGCGCGTTCCATGTAAATATATTTATATCAATCCTGACTGTGTTTACCTCCATCGAAACGCGCGTAGCGATGTATTAAAATAGTTATAAATTCTATCCATGGATTTATTATTATTATTATTATTATTATTATTATTATTATTATTATTATTATTATTATTATTGAGTGAGAAAGTAGTGCATGCCATCAAAGTGATACTGGGGTAAAATATACGAAGCCCAGTATACCGATCATGACTTTCACAACCATATGTGCACGACATGGTGATCTCATATGAAGATAAACAACACATGACCTTGCAGGTGGGGCCCAGTTAGAATTTTCTTCTGGTCAAGTGACCCATCCCACTCAAAAGGTCCCTGAATAAGGGTTGTTTAAGGATGTTGAACGAAACACCCATGTTTCCAGAGGTGAATTATTCAAACCCCAAAGAATCCCTCTCAACACATGGCTATGATGCTCCCCCACTACTTCTGCTCGTGATCAGAGATGCACATATCGTCAGCCACTAAGGGACATGCTCAACTGGTTAAGGTCAAACAACTGACAAGCAAATCTGTGGTATTGAGCAGAATATTTGCTGTAGCCCATCTTTTATACCAAGACAAAACAATGTACATGATAACACTTCCAATCAGTTAAGATCAGAAGCCTCGAGAGCCACTGTCTGGTACTGCATCAGGGCATTATTATTATTATTATTATTATCATTATCATTATTTTTATTATCATCATCATCATCATCATCATCATCATCATCATTATTATTATTATTATTATTATTATTATTATTATTATTATTATTATTATTATTGTTGTTGTTGTTGTTGTTGTTGTTGTTGTTATTAGTATTATTACATACATACATAAATACACACACACACACACACACACACACGTAAATGCTGAACAATGAAAACGAGTGCTCAACACCGTATTGATGGATATTCTTTAGTTGTGTATTAAGGCTACCATAGGTTTCATGTCAAGAAAATATCTTAATATCTTAAAATAGGTGTTTTAATCCAAAATGGAGACGAACACCAATTTCGCCATGTGATCGACTTGGTAGGGGAAAATGCGAATAAATTACATCGACTCCCGTACTTTACTGGTACTTATTTCTTCGACCCTCTAGAGGATAAAAATCAAAGTCATCCTCGGTGGGTTTTCAAATGCCACTAATGCCACTAAACATTTTGTTCGACGCGCCAACGATTTTTCCAGTTTGCTGCCTTCATAAATTTTTATCGAACGTTTTCTGTGAAATAACGAAAAAAGAAATACTTATCTCTATATATAAAACTGAAGTTGTCTGTGTATGGCAGGTTTGGTAGCCTTCAACTAACACCATCTCCGAGACCCTGCGGCGCAAATTGACTAACATTGAGAGTATGATAGAAAAAGGCTTGCTCTTCATTCCGTAGAAAAAAAAATTCAAATCGGACCATGTTAACACCAAAAATTATTTACATCAAAAAGCTGCTTTTTTTCTATGAAAATCCCTATTTTTTACGATTTTTTGACTGCTGTGTCGCCATTTTTCGATGTATTTCAACCAGAAAAATGTTCACTTAAAAAGAATAAGGAGCTACATAATGCAAAATTTTTACTTTTCAAAAATTCCAATTCTAAAGGGTCAAAACAAACCCGAGCAACGCCGGGCGATACTGTTAGTCGATTTATAATGCTGCGTTTCTTCATTCCCTTTGGTAATCGAGTAGTTGAGGTGTTGGGATATCAATGAAGGATTTCATTGATACACAGACACACACTTATAGTAGAACGGATTATTATTATCATTTGGACGGTGAGCTGGCTGACTCGTTAGTGCTTGGGACAAAATTCTTAGCGGCATTTCTTCTGTGTCGTTGCGTGCTGAGTTCAAATCCGGCTGAGCATCACTTTCCTTTTTTTTATACCTCGAGGCCAATAAAAGAAGTAGCACCCAAATACTGATCGATGTAAATGACAAACCCCCGCTTCTTCCAACATATCAGGCATTGTGCCAAATTCGAAAAGGATTATTTCAAAGAAAAACATTCGATAAACTACCGTAAACTGAATTTACTTTTATCATAGAATTCGTTTAAACTCAATAAACCCAAGAAAAATAATTCGATATCATTCCATGGCCGACAACAATCCGTTATAGACTGTGAAATACAGCAAATTATCAACAAATTGAAAAATTTCTTTGAGACGGATGCGAAAGAAATCTAATCAAGCAAAAGCGAATCCTAAGCGCTTCGCTAAATCCCGTTTGTTCGTTCAGCTATTCATTCTGTCAGCGTTGTTTTCTTAAACGATTTGTACATAGCGTGCTGTTGAAGTAAAACCAGCGGATCAGACATACTTACCTTCGATAAGACTTCGTACTAAGAAGTATGCATGTGCAAATGCACGTTGGCATGCACGCAAATACATACATACATACATGCATACATACATACATACATACATGCATACGTACATGCATGCATACATACATACGTACATGCATACATACATACATACATACATGCATACATACATACATGCATACGTACGTACATACATACATGCATAAGCATACATACATACATACATACATACATACATAGATACATACATACATACATGCATACATACATACATGCATACATACATACATACATACATACATACATACATACGTACGTACGTACGTACATACATACATACATACGTATATACATACATACATACATACGTACATACATACATACATACATACATACATACATACATACATACATACGTACGTACATGCATACATACATACATAGATACATACATACATTCATACATACATACATACATGCATACATGCATACATACATACATACATAAATACGTACGTACGTACATACATACATACATACATAAATACGTACGTGTACAACTACATACTACATCATACATACATACATACATACATAGATACATACTCTCATACAGCATACATACATACATGCATACATACATACATACATACATACATATACATACGTACGTACGTACGTACGTACGTCCATACATACCATACATACATACATACATACATACATACTACGTATCATACATACATACATACATACATACGTACATACATACATACATACATACATACATACATACATACATACATACGTACGTACATGCATACATACATACATTGATACATACATACATTCATACATACATACATACATGCATACATGCATACATACATACATACATAAATACGTACGTACGTACATACATACATACATACATACATACATACATACATACATACATACGTACGTACATCATACATACATACATACATACGTACATACATGCGTACATACATACCATGCATGTTTAACTTGACTAAAACTTCATATACTTGCATATACGTTGCTTATGTAAGGTATATGCACGCGTTGTTACACACACAAAACATAAGTACGTACATGCACATATGCATTCATGCAAATATACATACATACACATATATGTATGCTTACATAGGCATGTGGTATATATATATGTAGATACTCACGCACACATACACACACACACACACACATATATATATATATGACAGAATAAATGAACAGGCAAAATAACAAAATAATTGGTATCACTTTAGACTCTCTCTCTCTTTCTCTCTCCTTCTTTTCTTTCTCTCTCTCCCTTTATATATATTACTCTTTTACTTGTTTCAGTCATTTGACTGCGGCCATGCTGGAGCACCGCCTTTAGTCGAGCAAATCGACCCCGGGACTTATTCTTTGTAAGCCCAGTACCTTTCTTCTATCGGTCTCTTTTACCGAACCGCTAAGTGACGGGGATGTAAACACACACAGCATCGGCTGTCAAGCAATGCTAGGGGGACAACACAGACACACAAACATATACACACACATACATATATATATATACATATATACGACAGGCTTCTTTCAGTTTCCGTCTACCAAATCCACTCACAAGGCATTGGTCGGCTCGGGGTTACACACACAAGCAAACACAAACACACGCACATACATGCACGTGACGTAATAACCTCCTGCAGCATTTCGCTTCTGATTGGACCAGTTGCTTGTGTAACGCTATCTACGTGTACAAACCATTAGGTTGTCAGATAAATTCGTTCGTTCTTTTTCAGTGTTAATTTGAATTAATACACACACACAAGAAATGCTCTCACAGAGTTTAATTTCTTTTTGTAGCACTATTCTTCTAGAAATTTGGTTTATGTTTTTTTTTTGAAGTTTAAATAAATTTTAACTCTTTTCATACATATGAGTATGTAATGCTCAGTAAGACAAAAGCAAAAAAAAAATTACCTCGAACCACATGGTTCCGGGTTCAGTCCCACTGCGTGACACCTTGGGCAAGTGTCTTCTACTATAGCCTCGGGCCGACCAAAGCCTTATGAGTGGATTTGGTAGAAGGAAACTGAACGAAGCCCATCGTATGTATGTATATATATATATATATATATGTATGTGTATGTTTATACGTTTGTGTCTGTGTTTGTCCCCCCAACATCGCTTGACAACCGATGCTGGTGTGTTTACGTCCCCGTAACTTAGCGGTTCGGCAAAAGAGACCGATAAAATAAGTACTAGGCTTACAAAGAATAAGTCCTGGGGTGGATTTGCTCGACTAAAGGCGGTGCTCCAGCATGTCCACAGTCAAATGACTGAAACAAGTAAAAGAGTAATTCAACACAGTAAGTTGATGAGTTTGGAATGCTAATTAGTATATATAGAAAGGCAGCTTGTTAGGGTAGCAACCAAATCTCCCTCATATTGAGACATGAAGGAAATTTGGTTGCTACTTTTATAAGAGAGTAAATAATAGAACATTCGAGAAAGCCACAGCTTCACGCTGATCGGTCGATTTTAGATCAATCTCGTGAAACTGTTATAGCTCACGCGTGGTGGCTAACCGAGTATCTAGACGTTAAGGTTTGAATCCCTGCTACAATACAAAGACATAATCGATAATGTAGTCATTGACATAAATTAAGACCAGAATTATCACAACTGTAATCGATTATAGGTTTGATCAATCTGAGTTGATCTGGTACTGAAGATCATTAAACATTGAACACATAATATCATGGAAGTACTGAGGGCTTGTATGTTCTGGAAGGGAAATAAACAAAATCAGTGAAAACATACATATACACACATATACATGTACGTATATGGTGTACATATATGCATGCGTACATTTACACACGCGCACACACATACATACATACATACACCCGTACATATATACATACACACTCACACACACATATATATATGCACATACATACATACATACATGGTGGCTGCCCCCTCGTTATCGAGTATGGCCATTGCACGAAGCTTAATCAATGTTGTTATCGTGCAATGCCTGTGCAAGAAGATTTTTTTTTAAGTGAGGAAAGGCTGTGCACTGAGTCAATCCCACTCACTAAGCAACAGCAGCCATAATCCGAAAAGAACAAGTCAACATCATCGGTAACCACTGAACCGCAGGTTTTATCTCGGATTTATCCCAGTTACCTGAGTTACCTTCTCCTAGAAGGATGCCCTAACAAAGTCTAAGAGTCCTTCACTCCCAATGGTTTAACCGCGCGATCAAGTATTCAGTCTTATTATTTCTATGTCCCCGTGCATGATACAGCCTTAAGGCATTTATTGGATGGTCGTTGACTCACAAGAGTTCCTCTGCCCTTTGACAGGTTTTGTTTTTCATCTCGCAGGGTGTCCAATAAACACCCTCCTATATATATATATTATATATATAATATATATATATAATATATATATATATATATAGAGAGAGAGAGAGAGAGAGAGAGAGAGAGATAGATAGATAGTAGATAGATAGATAGATAGATAGATAGATAGATAGATAGATAGATAGATATTCCGAATAATTATATACAACTGATTAATTTATACATCTTGCACATCAGGCATCTAAATATTGATCGTGGTTTATTGAACCCCACTCACCCCTCGTTACTACTTCTGTGAATTCCCAAGTATCCGAAACCCTACCCCCATCTCCCGCACCAGGCTAGTAACTACTGCAAGTGACTGTTACTTCCTAAAGCTAATTTTAATAAGTTTTGTAAATTCCACAATTCTTACTAAATTTCTGAGCTTCATCCTATCCAACGTCCAAATCTGAACAAGAGAGATATAGTCAAATATTTTTCTAAACACGGGAATATAACACGACACATATAAGTTGCCATGTCAACGAGATAACTGGAAAATCGGCGAAGCTGTATCCAAATGATTAATTAAAATTCGCATGTTACTTCTACTAATCACGCTGACTTTATATTTTGTTCAGTTCACGAAAGAATGCCAGCCTGTCTACTCGAATGAATGAACGTTTCCTCAGCTCCGTACACATGACAGTTTTAGTTAGAGAAAGAAATAGCCTTCAGACACGTACGTATGTATTATCTGCGTTATTGAAAAGCTATTTCTGTTGTTTCCGGGAAGAAAAGGAAGTTTAGTTTCCTGTCTTAGCAATGATCTATCTGCATATCTCATTCACATATTATCGCCGATCTATTTCAGTTTCCAATAAGAACAGTTCAATTTATTTTGAATTTAATTCAATATGGTTCGATTCGAAATGAATTCTATTTTTAGATAAAGAAAAATAAATGCATTGTTTTTTTTAGAGTTTTTTTGGTTTTTTTTTGCTCATGAAGACCTCATTAATGGTGAGCAGAAAACATAATTTTAAATTACTCTGATATACAAAAATGCCAGAGATGGTGGTGACGATGGAGGTGATGGTGGTGGTGGCAGAGGTGGTGTTGGTGGCGGGGATGACGATGGTGTTGGTAGTCGGGGAGATGGTGTTGTTGGTGGTGTTGTCGGTGATGATGATTGTGGTAATAGTGGTTGTGGGCGGCGGTGGTGATCGTGGTGGTGGTGATGGTAATGATACAGATGGTGATGGTGATGGATCTCCGTCATTGGACAATGAGGATTCAGTTGATCGATCAACTGACTAACCTAGTCTTAGATTAACATCTCAGTGGTCGAGTATTCCACAGACATGCGTATCAGCGGGACACATTGTGTGTTAAGGTTGAACTTGTGAATTACAAGTACGAAACATATAGAACGCTTCAAGAATTCATGTGTTGTCTTTGCACAGCAGCCATGGTCATCTTCTTTGTGCCGTTCCAATTTCTAATTTAGGCACAAAGCCAGTAATTTCGAGAGTTATGGTTCAGTCGACACCATTAGCTCTGGTAATTCACTGTCACTTTATTCTATCGACCCTGACAGGAAGAAAGACAAAGTTGACCATGGCGTGATTTGAACTCGGAATATAGAGACCCGGGACGTATTTTCCCGACTCCCAAACGATTCTCCCAAATAATCCTTTCTATCGTGTGCACAAGGCCTGAAATTTCAGGGGAAAGGGCTAGTCGGTTACATCGACCCCAGTGCTCAGATGGCAATAATAATAATAATAATAATAATAATAATAATAATAATAATAATAATAATAATAATGATGATGATGATGATAATAATAATAATAATAATGATGATGATGATGATGATGATGATGATGATGATGATGATGATGATGGTGATGATGATGATGATGATGATAATAATAATAATAATAATAATATAATAATAATAATAATATAATAATAATAATAATGATAATAATGATAATAAAGCTACAAGCAGTGGCTCTCATGGATTCTGCTCTTAACTGACTGGAAGTGTTATCATGTACATTGTTTTATCTTGGTATAAAAGAGATGCTACAGCAAGAATTCTGCTCAATACCACAGATTAGCTTGTCAGTAGTTTGACCTTAACCAGTTGAGCATGCCCTTTTGTGGTTGATGATATGTGCATCTCTGATCATGAGCAGAAGTATTGAGGGAGCATCATAGTCATGTATTGAGAAGAATTCTTTGGTGTTCGGATAATTCACCTCAGAAAACATAAGTGTTTCGTTCAACATCCTTAGACAACGCTTATTCAAGAACCTGTTGAGCGGTATGGACTACTTGACCTGAAGAAACTTCTAACTGAGCCCCCACCTGCAAGGTTATGCGCTGTTTATCTTGATATGAGATCACCATGTCGCACTCATATGGTTGTGATGCATGTGCCTGGTGTACCCTTATAAGACGGGCAGTCATGACAGGTATATTGAGCATTGTATATTTTACCCCAGTGTCACTTTGATGGCATGCACTGCTCTCTCAGACAACAACAACAACAACAACTACAACAACAATAATAATAATAATAATAGCACCAACAATTATAAAATACATAGGACACTCTATGAATAAATGGCAAACAGTTCTACAGCTCCAAATAAAAGAGGGACTCGTGAAAACCAAAGCCATCCCCATTAGAAGAGGAATATTCCAGGGAGACACACTCTCTCCACTCCTTTTCTGCTTTGCACTGTCATCTCTATATGATATGCTAAATAGAACTGGATGCGGATATAAATGTTACGGCAAAACGATCAGCCACCTTTTATATATGGATGACCTAAAACTATACGCTACAAATGACAAACAGCTGGAAACACTACTATAGACAGTTCATGGATTTACCAAAGAAATAGATATGAAATTTGGATTAGAAAAATGTGCCAAAGTAACCCAGAAAAGAGGAAAACTAGTTAATAGTAGCAACATCACACTAGATAAGGCCAATGAAATAAGAGAATTAGACCAAAGCCAAACTTACAAATATTTAGGAATCCATGAACTAGATAAGACACAACATACACAAATGAAAGAGAAAATAAAGAAAGAATACTATAGATGAATTAGATCAATACTAAAAACAGAGCTCAATGCTAAAAACAAGATAATAGGAATTAACACTTTAGCCGACCCAGTTATAAGTTACAGCTACAATATCCTTAACTGGACGCTAAATGAACTAACCAAAATAGATAGGAAAACAAGAAAAATAATGACAGGATCTAGGACGCATCACCCAAAATCTGACATAGAAAGGCTATATATACAACGTATAGAAGATGGTAGAGGCCTTATACAGCTGGAAAACTATTATAAAATGACTACCACAGGACTGCAAAAATACCTACGTCAAAAGCAAGGAAAACTGATACAATTAGCGGCAAAACACGAGCAAAACAAAAAACTGTTCTCAGTATTTAAGGAAGCTGGCAAATACAAACAAGAAATCATACCACCTAACAAATATGAAGAAGAAGAAGAAGAAGAAGAAGAAGAAGAAGAAGAAGAAGAAGAAGAAGACGAAGAAGAAGAAGAAGAAGAAGAAGAAGAAGAAGAAAACACAACAAAAGCTATAAAACAAATGAAATCAAAACTAAAACTAGAACAGTAACGGACGATGATAAAGCGATGGCAAGAAAAGCCCCTTCATGGCAAGTACTGGACTAAACTAAATGCAAAAGAAATAGACAAAGAAAAATCCCAGCAATGGTTGAGAAGCTCAGGACTCAAAGCAGAGACAGGGGGATTTTTAATTGCAGCACAAGACCAAAGCCTCCCCACCAGGAATTACCAAAAACATGTAATGAAAAGAAATATTTCAAGTAACCGCAGAATATGTGGAGATGGACAAGAAACAATAAATCATATTATCTCTGGCTGCCCAGTCCTGGCTAAGAAGGAATATATTTACAGACACGACAGAGTTGGGACCTACATACACTGGAAGCTATGCCAACATTATGGAATAACAACAAAAAAAAGATGGTATAGGCACACACCAGAAAAGGTCACAGAAAACGAGAATACACACAGATAGAGAAATTAAGGCCAACAGCCAGATATAGTTAACAGAGATCATGAAGGAAAAAAATGCTTTCTAATTGATGTATCAATACCAGCAGATGACAACGTGTCTATAAAAGAAATGGAGAAACTTTTAGAATACAAAGACCTAGAAATAGAGGTAACTAGAATGTGGAATCTAAAAACTGATTCATAGTAGGTGCATTAGGCATGATAAAAAAATATTCTGTCAAATACATAACAAAAACACCAGGACTTACAAACACATATAACATACAGAAAATTACACTACTAGGAACTGCACACATCCTACGCAAAACACTTTCAATACAGTAA
Organism: Octopus sinensis; assembly: GCF_006345805.1. NCBI lineage: Eukaryota > Metazoa > Mollusca > Cephalopoda > Octopoda > Octopodidae > Octopus > Octopus sinensis. Next base: position 78,291,447 of record NC_043005.1, on the reverse strand, counting down.
CCATCAGAGCATCACAACAAATCACAGCATGTAACCAAGGCACACAGAGCTGCGCTCGGTAGTGAAGTGAAAGCACGCTATAAAAATAAAACTACTGAATAATAATGATAATAATAATAATAATAATAATAATAATAATAATAATAATAAATCTTTCTATTAAAGCTACAAGGCCTGAAATGTGGTGGGAGGGGTTAAGCCTATTACATCGACCCAGAAAGGATGAAAGGCATAGTCGACCTCGGTGAAATTTGAACTCAGAACATAGCGACGGGCGAAAAACCGCTTAGGTTTTCGCCCAGCGTGCTAACGATTCTGCCAGTTCGCCGAATATTGCCCTAACAGAATAGGTATGAATGTAGCATCATCATCATCATTGTTCGACCATGGTCGAGACAATGGAATTTACCATGCTACGCCAGACTTCACGGTCCATCATGGCATTACGGAGGTCCTGTTGCTGGATGCCTGTATCCCTGGAGATTACATCAGGGTAGGAGAGTGTGCGCCCCTGGTTTGCGAGTAGATGGCTTCCAGAGGAGAAGAGTAGAAATTTACCTCTTTTTCAGCTCTACAACAATGTCCAGCAAACTGGACTCTCTTACCTTTCACAAGAGATGACACAGGTGGTAGCAGATCGTATTGCATTACCTCTGGATACCCTTGTAGCAGAGGATGCAAAGATGAATAATTTCATCAAAGCATCTCGCAAATTAGAATTTTCTATATTTTTGAAGTGTAGTCGTCTTTTCGAACATCAACTACTACCACCATTGTTTGATGTATCTTTTAATTAATTCACCAATTAGTTGTAAAACATCAGGCCAATCCAGGTCGAAGAAAGCACTGAAGAAGTGCCTTGGCTTTCATTTATTGAATTGTAGAATAATTATAATTCCATTGAACAGTACGCATTTATAATGTATGTGTGTGTGAGTGTGCGTGTGTGCGTGTGTGTGCGTGTGTGTGTGCGTGTGATACAGAAGATGAAGTACTCACTTGAAACACTGCGTTGGCGTATATCGTAAAATTTATTACTACAAAAGCAATCCACTTATAATGACCTATCTAATATATACATCTCATATAATGATGTCGGCATTGTTCATATATACACAATATATATATATATATATATATATATATATATATAATATATTATATATATATATATATTATGTGAATAGAAAGATGAATATCTTGTAGTAGATTATCAAATTTACCGATATTATAGCAAATACAGCAGTAAACGCACGGTTTGGATATAACCATCTGGCGTTGCAATATTTATATAATAAATTAAATTATTGTATTGAGAAATGGAGCTGAACGCATATTGAACAGAAATCGTTTTATTTCATTCTACACGTGTTTCGAACACCAATTACCAAATCCGATGAATTGGACCATATTGTGTCTTTCTCTAGGAAGAAAAAAGGAAATCCGCTGGAAAACAAAAACAGAACAGGCGGAGCAAAAGCAATCGAACAGCTCTAAGAGCCCATGGCGAAACTGTTTATCAGTGTATGGATAACCGGTCTGAAGAATCCAACGGGTCGCATTCGTCAATCATGTGGGAGGGTTGATAGATGTTCTTTGTGACCGATAAAGTTCTGAATTTAAGGAATATTGAAATAAGGGGCGAGAATCTACTTAGAGACGTGTGTGATACTGTATAATATGGGCGTAGGGGTAGAAACATGTGTACGTGTGTGCGTTGATCGGCTGTCATGGGACTGCCTTGAAACGTTGGGGGCAGAAGAAAAAAAAATCGTTTTATGTTCATCTAAGCCTGCCTTTCAAGCAAACCAGTGTTGTCTTACAGGAAATTCGCAGTGGTTAATCAGATATCTTAAAGCGATTTGTTACAAGCTTGGTGCCGGTATTCGCTATTTAAAAGCATAAGTGTACGCGCCAATGGGCATCGATGTAAGAGCCCGTTTAACCAGGCAAACAAAATATGGCAGACACATTGCAACTGATCAATGACCACCGACAAATTGACATTCCGCCTAAAGTTCGTATCCTTCAGTATATTAGCTTACTGAGTCTTTCTGGCGCTTGTTCACGTCCCGAAAACGGGCTCTTACAGTCGGTTTTCGATGCCGGCGGCGAACCTATCTGGCTTTTTACGTTTATAAATAATACCGGCACCCATAGCCCTTGGTACAAATTCGAAATAGCCTTTAAGAATCTCGATAACACTGCAAGGGGAATTACTCCTGTAATACAAACGGGGCTTGGTTTTTTCACCAGCGGGGGTACAAGGCAGGCATAACACCCACACACATAATATATATATATATTTTTTTCTTTCTGCCACCCAACGGTTATCACGGCAGTAGCCACATGACAGCCGAACGATCAACGCACACACGTACACAAAATGTTTTTCTACCCTCTACGCCAACACAACACATATATAGAACAGTATACACACACACACGTCTCTAAGTAGATTTTTTCTCGCCCCTTTAAAACATCCAATATTCTTAAATAGTCAGAACTTTATGCTCGGTCACAAAGAACATCTATACACCCTCACCCACATGATTGACCGATGCCTGACCCGTTGAATTCTTCAGCCACCGTTTCTCAACATACACTGATAAACAGTTTCGCCATGGGCTCTTAGGAGCATAGTTCGATTTGCTTTTGCTCCGCCTCTGTTCTGTTTTTGTTTTTCCAGCGGATTTCCTTTTTTCTTCCTGAAGAGAAAGACACAATATGGTCCCATTATTCAATCGGATTTTGGTAATTTGTGCCTTTCGAAACACGTGTAGAATGAAATAAAAAACTTTCTGTTCAATCTGCGTTCAGCTCCATTTCTCAATTCACCAATAACGTTTTATATATATATATATATTATATATATATATATATATATATAATATATATATATATATCTGTGGTGTGTGTGTGTATGCGAATATTGTGTTATCGTGTCTTTGTCTAAAATTCCGGTCCGTTCGTTTTCGTCTAGTTTCCCCATATTCTCTTTGTTGTGATCTTTCAGTTCAACCCTTGATATATATATATATATATATATATATATATATATATATATATATATATATATATATACAACACCACACACCCACCACACACAAATAGACAGATAGACAGATAGATTGATTGATTGATAGCTATATAGATTCCGATGAATATGGTACTTAAGTTGAGGCACCAGAATTTAGTACGGTATTATCCATACAATTTCAAAGTTAGGTGATTAAAATCAAAATAAGCAACAAGGATATCCAGGGGTAATGCAGTACGATCGTTTCAAGCAATTCCATTTAATTGAACAATGCAATCATTACATTACTTTAAAATGCAGAGCAATCTTCAGCTGCACAAAGACATACTCTAGAGTAACTTCTAAACTGGAGTGAGGTAGCATGTTCTTTGTCTAGTTCCTTAACTTCTCGGAGGTTTTAGGTATAATTATACTAATGTGTATAATTTAATTAAATTTTATGTCTTTGTGCAGCTGAAGATTGCTCTGTATTTTAAATTGATATAATGATTGCATTGTTCAATTAAATGGAGTTGCATGAAACGATCGTACTGCATTACCTCTGGATATCCTTGTATCTTATTTTGATAGATAGCTATATAGATAGATATAGATATACATAAAAATATATATTATGTATATATGTGCGTATATATGACTGTATGTATAATTAAAGACATACATAGATGATGGCCGTACTTTCATCTATGACTGAGAACGACTATCGCTGACCATTATTAACAACACTGTGCGTTCAGTCAAATTTATACTTTACAGTTGCGACTCAGCTTGTGACTAATTTGCTCTACACTTGACATACGCGTCCATAGATATTGCAGGACCAACCTTTATCCGTTCACTACACTGGTGGTGTGTCTTAGGACAGCTTGCTTGAATGCTGCATGAAAACTGCATCTTTTCAGAAATACCCATTCCTTTCTCGTTTCCTCTGTTGGTGGTGATGACAAGCATTGCTTCCCATATTTTATATGCTTTCAACAAAGACGTCCTTGCGTTGTTGTGTCTTCTCTTTGTTCATGTTTGGCTTAACTATATATATATATATATATATATATATATATATATATATATATATATATATATATATATATATATATATATATATATATATATATATATATATATATGTATGTATATAGATAGATAGATAGATAGATAGATAGATAGATAGATAGATAGATAGATATGTAATAAAATATAATTATATAATAATAATAATAATAATAATTATAATTAAGAGAAGCAGAGAGGTACCACCATGCCAGAAATAGGAGTCAAAACCTGACTCTTAAGCCACGTTATGTATTCATACAAAACATTATTTTAAATAATGGTATTATCCTCTTTATAAATATATATATATATATATATATATATATATATATATATATGCTGCATAGCCACAGTCTAATGACTGGAACAAGTTAAAAAATATACATGAAACAGCAGGAATAGAAACGGAGAAATTACATCTTTAATTGGTGATTACACGATATATTACCGACGATCGTTTCTGCTGTGTCAATATATTTCGATTCAGATAAAAGACATAAAACGCAAGTCAAATAAATATATGCTAACACATCGTTATCAAAGCAATCTAGAATTGGCTGAATTTAAAGAGAACTAAGAAAATATCTCTAATATATAAATGAACCTATAGGAAAAGAACGTTTAGAAGAAATATATTATTCTACGAATGTAACGACGGACGAAATGCCGCTAAGCAGTCCTCCAGCGTGCCAGCAACTTTGCCAACTCGGCGCCTTAATAATAATAATAATAATAATAATAATGATAATGTTGATGAGGATGATGATGGTAATTGCCAGGGTTACTCTTTTACTCTTTTACTTATGCTATCGGTCTCTTATGCCGAACCGCTAAGTGACGGGGACGTAAACACACCAGCATCGGTTGTCAAGCAATGCTAGTGGGACAAACACAGACACACAAACACATATACACACATATGTATATATACATATATACGACAGGCTTCTTTCAGTTTCCGTCTACCAAATCCACTCACAAGGCACTGGTCGGCCCGGGGCTATAGCAGAAGACACTTGCCCAAGATGCCAAGCAGTGGGACTGAACCCGGAACCATGTGGTTGGTTAGCAAGCTACTTACCACACAGCCACTCCTGCGGATTTGTTTAACTAAACCCTTTAAGGCGGTGCTACAGCATGGTCGCTGATCAATGACTGAAACAAGTAAAAAAATATTAGAAGAAAGTTTCGGTAGGATTCGAACTCGGAGACACATATTTCACTACTACTTAAGCATTGAACGTGGGCTCGAAATAACATTTAATCTGCTGTTCTACATCAGCGTTATCAGCTGACAAAGAATTTAACCTAGTTAATCGTAAAACAGCCACGAAATAAGCTTAATTTTATTTTGTGGCTGTTTTACAGAGAAATCTATAAACGATATCAAATTTTATTCCCGTTAAATTGTGTTTAGCATGATACGTGTATATTCTTTTCTCAGTAGACACAAACCGATATTTCCTATACTTTACAACGTTTAATGGTATTCGCATCAGAACTATTTGTATATAAGATAGCAGAAGCTATAGAGTTATATATGATAACAGGAGCTATAGAGTTATAATTTTATAATATAAGCTCGCTTGTCAAAAGCTGATAATCTAAAATGCTTCCTCAACAGACACGAAGCAGATACGTCAAATTATTAGAGGGTATTTAATCAGCCATCTTGGAAACCAAACTCTTCTAATTGCTAAAATTGATGTTTCATTTTATTCTGATTCCCAAAACTGCAATTAATTTTGTATTTTTCCGAATGATACCTGGTTGTCAACATCATCGATTATGTGGAATCATTTTCCCATAAATCTTTGCTTTCCTTCTCTGTTTATAGCCTTGTACATTGGCTAATCTGTTTTTAAATGTTACATTAGGAAATATTAAAGTCGTTGATGACTGGTTAGGACAAACGAAATAAAATAACAGCGTTATTTATCGTTAATGACAAAACGAAGAGGGAACCGCTTTGTAGTCACTTGCCTTGCTGGAAATAACAGCCAGATATCTCAACTCATACCGTGCTGTCTTAAATACCGGAGGCACTTTAGATAAAGTCGCCTCGCTGGAATGTGCAGCCAGATACCTCAATTCAAGCATTGCAGTCTCAAATATCTCTAGGGTCGATTTTTTGCATCTCCCTTTTTAATGAAGTAGTTACAAAGTCAAAAAGAGAGCGTCTACGTAATTGTTCGACATGCTAGAAATATAGGGTGGGCCAAAAGTCAGGCACAAAATAAGTTCAGTACCTTGCGGTATTGTCAAAGACATGCTTCAGTTTCTCTAAAATTGAATGAAATAATGATGACTAAACACGCACTAATACATGATGAACAAAGTGAATAATAATAATAATAATAATAATAATAATAATAATAATAATAATAATAATAATAATAATGATAATAATAATAATAATAATAATAATAATAATAATAATAATAATAATAATAATAATAACAGCGCAATATAAATAGAATGTCAAATGTTTTGGTGCGTGACTTTTGGCCTACAATCTACTCTGTAAAATTTATCAAATTGCGTATCCTACAAATTTGAAAAGATAAAATACAATAAAATATAAAAAAGGATGGGTTGGCCATGGCTGAAGCAAGTTTGATTATATGTTTGCTTAATCAACAGCAACGAGATCATTAAGCTATCAATAGTATATCCAAAGACCGATATAATCGAAAATACTACCCTACTCCTCAGAACTGGCTGGTTTAGTACCTTTTCCACTCAGGCATTTCTTAGTCGATCTTCACTTTTCATTACTCATCTTGTGTCTACACAACCCAAGTCACACACTGACCACATAACCCGATCCTTCTTCCTAAGAACAGTGTTCACCAAAACCCCTTGTCTTTCTTGCTGATATCACAACTTGTTAAGGCTATCTACTCTCTCTTTTACTTGTTTCAGTCTTTTGACTGTGGCCATGCTGGAGCACCGCCTTTAGTCGAGCAAATCCACCCCAGGACTTATTCTTTGTAAGCCTAGTACTTATTTTATCGGTCTCTTTTGCCGAACCGCTAAGTTACGGGGACGTAAACACACCAGCATTGGTTGTCAAGCGATGTTGGGGGGACAAACAGACACACAAACACACACACACACACACATATATATATATGCATATATACTATACGACGGGCTTCATTCAGTTTCCGTCTACCAAATCCACCCACAAGGCTTTGGTCGGCCCGAGGCTATAGTAGAAGACACTTGCCCAAGGTATCACGCTGCGGGACTGAACACGGAACCATGTGGTTCGTAAGCAAGCTATTTACCACACAGCCATATATATGCGACAGGTTTCTTTAATTTTTCCGTCTACCAAATCCACTCGCAAGGCTTTGGTCGGCCCGAGGCTATAGTAAAAGACACTTGCCCAAGGTGCCACGCAGTGGAAAGGAACCCAGAACCATGTGGTTGGTAAACAAGTTACATACCACACAGCCACTCCTGCGCCTCTGGAGATTTTCTTTAGAAATCCGTAGAGATGACCTTAACAAGTGATGTAATAGCACTGCTAACACAGAAGAACACAATATTGATTCATAAAACCATTTAATATACTTTGTGGTATATTATGGTCGCATAACGAAATATGGTGTTCTTAAAAGCCATTAACAGATCACAACTGTTTGAGCAGCATAGCGGCACATTAACTGCATCGGTCTCATTAGTTTTGTTGGACCCGCAATGGGTTTGGGTATCACCTCTTCCTCTAAACCCAGCAAAAAAAAAAAAAAAAAAATTAAGATACATGTAACGGTGATGCCCCACTATGGTTGCAGCTTCTGGCTGAAACCGAAAATAGAAAATAATCGAATAAGAACCATCTGGGGTGGCTAAAGGAAACCAGTATATTTAGATCGATAGAATTTGCTCTAGTTTCTCTTCACTACAAAATTGACCTTACACCCAACGAAGAATAAAATATGTTTGTACTAATGCTTATCAGGTACAAGCTTTCAAATTATCCGAGAATGTCTTGAAGGCAGAATCAATAAGACATATTTAGTTTCAGTTCCAATGAATTGGAAACTTTTAGCTCTGCTGCTAAGAGATGATATTAAATATTTATTTCCAACTAATGTGTGCAGATAGAATAAATGCTAAGTATTTCATTTTGGATATATTAGATGGGTTATGGCGTTTAAGTGAAGCTTTGCATTTCGTATTACTTCCTCATCTTCCAAAATCTAGGAAAGCAATCTATTACATTATTTTGCGTAAGTAAATTATCTCACAAAATTACTCTGGTTAAATCGATCAGTTGCATTTGTGGTCAAAATGTTGAAGGTTTGCATCATATCCTTCAGTTCCGTGTTTTTGTTTTAAATATATTTTGTGTTTCTTTTCTGTTTCGATTTCAAACTAGGAAAAAAGAACCGTTGAGAACGTTTAACCCTCGGTCGGCTCTAATACACCTTTGGTCGACTTTGCCTTTCATCCTTTCGGGGTCGATAAATTAAGTACCAGTTACGGACTGGGGTCGATATAATCGACTTAATCCGTTTGTATGTCCTTGTTTGTCCTCTCTGTGTTTAGCCCCTTGTAGGTAATAAAGGAATAGGTATTTCGTCTGCCATTACGTTCTGAGTTCAAATTCCACCTAGGCTGACTTTGCCTTTCATCCTTTCGGGGTCGATTAAATAAGTACCAGTTACGCACTGCAGTCAATACAATCGACTCAATCCCCTTGTCTGTCCTTGTTTGTCCCCTCTATGTTTAGCCCCCTGTGAGCAATAACGAAATAAATATTGATTCTATCGTTATTAATTGTCGCTTACGAGATTATAAAGCTATTGAGTCAGTCAATTCTAAAAGGGTGAACAACAACTAATACAGGATTTGGAGGTATAAAACTAAATCTAGCAAGACATTTATTTCACAGTCCTACTGTTTCTTCCAAGTCACACCTTTCATTGGAATATGTTCTGGGAGTTGGGTATGATAGATTAAATCAACGTCATTCCTTGACTAGTACCAAATTCTTCGAGTTCAGTGAAACGATGGTCAAAGAAATACAAGAAAGAAAATAGTGGAAAATATTGCAAGACGAAAGCTCTATAGTTTGTGCCAGCTTTCATCATTGAGATAAATATTGCTTTTTTTAACTAATTGATCTAATTAATTGATTTGATTGACCGATTGAACTGTATAACAAATATCGGTTGAGTTTCTGTCGAAAATGACTTCAAAAATATTTGACATCTCTATTCCAACGATCCTCTGTTAGATGAAATGTGGCAAAATTATGAATGGAGAACAGTATAAGAAAAACTCGTTCGAGATCGATCTAATTATTGCTTGCAGCCACTGGTACAGACAATGTTTTAGATGAGAAAGAAAGAAAAATACTTTCAATTAAGATGAAAATGGTATTTGATGCATATTTTCAATGCAGAAATGCATTCCAGGCGATAAGCAGATTTCGATTTCCATGTCAATTGTCTCATCTATTCGGTTGAAACTTCAATATTTCGATTTTGTCTTATTGATTATGAAGACTACAATAACTTCGATTATGTATTGCTGTGTCTTTCAAAACACGAAAAGAAGAAAATTTGTGAAAGAGAAGAGAAGAGAAGAGAGAGAGAGAGACAGAGACAGAGACAGAGAGACAGAGAGAGAGAGAGAAAAGCCAACCCCACCGAGGCTTTTAAAATTTCAACATTGAAGTGATACATTGAAATCGAGTTCATTGTTTTATTGGGTGGCTGTTGACTTCAACTTTCTCTCACTCTTTCTTCCAACTTCTGCCACAAAGCAGAGGAACCATGGTGTGGTAAACGTTCAGACCCTAGACTAGATTGCGAATCCTCTGTACCCCAGGATGGTTCAGCTCTCCACCCGTTAAAAGCCACCGTTTACGGAATGAGGATAACAACGTAGCTTTCGCGCTCGTGCAACCGCCAGTCTATCGCGTGTGGTGGGCGGATCTTCAAGTTGCCACACGCATTCTCAGTAGCTTAGTAGAGTAGGCTCGAATTAGAGATTATTCCTTGTGGCGGATGGCGTGAGTCCTGATTGGAAGAAGAAGAAGAAGAAGAAGAAGAAGAAGAAGAAGAAGAAGAAGAAGAAGAAGAAGAAGAAGAAGAAGAAGAAGAAGAAGAAGAAGAAGAAGACAGCAGCAGCAGTATCACCACCATCAACAACAATAGTGACTACAATTACAATGACAACAACAATAATAATGCTATCTAGCTTTGACACAAACTCACAAATATGTTGAAGAATTATGCAGTCCACAAATGAATTGACCGCTGTATATGACTGGCGTTTAATCGATTCAAACTTGAAAGATAAAAGCGAAAGTCGACCTCTGCAAGAGTTAAACTCAGATCATAAATCGACATAGTTCACATCGGTTGACAGAGTCAGCTCTAGTACGATGAAATCTGTTTGTTATGAGAAAAATCAAATTATTCATTGACCGAATCAATCTTCTCTCTACATTTCTCCTCACTTACCGAGCAAACCACCTGTTCTGTTGTATATCAATAATAACAGCGTTTGAAGATACCGCGCTTCATTAGTTTTAAGAACAGTTACATTGCATAGAATCATTTAGAGGGACTTTTATTGGTGCCAGGTAATGGAAGAAGAAAACGGAACAGGTAATTAGATTTGGATGACCAGCTAAGGCCAAACCTGCTAATTCAAATTTGTAAATCCTGGAAGGGCTATTGCGGATGAGAAAGTCGAATATAATCAAGGCTTTTATCTTTTATTTCATAACAACAACTCTCGAATGCACAAAGGTATGTCAAGGATAAAAGTAAAATGATATTTGTATTTTGTACTTTATAGATAACTTGCATAGAAGGACAAACCCTTCAACTGCTACTAACTGGAGATCAATATAGTTTCGGCACCTTTCAGCAGTACCGCGCTCCCCAACAGTGCTGAATAGTTATTTCTTTACTACCCACAAGGGGCTAAATATAGAGAGGACAAACAAGGACAGACAAACGGATTAAGTCGGTTATATCGACCCCAGTGCGTAACTGGTACTTAATTTATCGACCTCGAAAGGATGAAAGGTAGAGTCGACCTCGGCGGAATTTGAACTCAGAACGACAGTGCTGAATAGTATTGATGCTACACAGATATGCTTGGGTTCTCTTTGCTCACATCGTAACAGGCTTTTCTCCTCATTTCTTGTCAACCATGCAACCACGTTTGAAGATTTATTTTTCACTGTCAGCTTTGGCATCTCTCTCCACCTCACTACCTTCTCTCTCTCTCTCTGTTGTAGATAATATTCCTTTTTGTATATAATTACTATGGTATAAAAACAAAATTCAAAAGCAATTTCCTTAAATGGTTTCTCCTTTGGCATTTGCTATCATAACTTTCATTAACGTATCATTTATTATTGTTCTTGATGCTATTAACGTTAGAAATCATTAACGTTAGCAATCATTTTATTGATGTAAAACGAAATAAATAAATAAATAAACAAAACAAAACCAAAAACAAAACAAACCAAAAAAAAACCGCAGCAGAAACAAAACGAAACAATAACTAAAATATTAAAAAATCATTAATTTTCGTATTTGTTGCTGTATTTATCGAAACGCTTTCTGTTAATCAGGCACAGAGCCAGTATTGAAGGTAAATCGGTGATGGATTTCGCATAACAAGGATTTCACGGCAATTCGTTACACACGATACGGTTTTCAATTCCTGGCTGAAAACGTTTCACTTTTCTTACACAGTTATCCTTTCATATTTACATTTCGAATTTCTGCCTTATTCTCTTAATTGGACAGCATTAGACTCACAGCATTTTGTAGTCTCGTTCTTCATGTCTTCAGTGTAAATTCGACTGAAGTCGATTTCTTTTTTGTTATGGGAAAGGCTTAGTTGATTGAATTAACCACAATATTCTAATGGTTCTCTTTTTATCGATTCAGGAGGAATTACACCAGAAAGTCAAGTCGACCTTCCGACGTCATTAAGACTCCATAGCTTAACGGTTCAGTAAAAGAAACCGATAAAATTGGAATATGTACCAGATTTAAAAAATGAATACTGAAAGTAATTCAACTAAACCCTTCAAGGGGAACTCCAGCATGGCCGCAGCCCAATGACTGAAACAAGTAAAAATAAAAGGCAGAAAAAAAGCCAGGATTCAACGAGAGACCCTTAACGTGATCATTCCAAATGCTAGGAATAGTAGCTAAATTCACTCTAATTACTACAGTTTTTAAAAAAGATACAGAATAGCTATGGTTGAAACACCTTTGGTCATAGTTCTGCTATAAAAATTAAATATCGTAAGACTCATGTTAGTGTGTTTTAGCCTCAGGTAAGATTGGTTTGAACAGACCTAAGATCAAAAACGTTCCACGTGTAACTATTAAACATCGCCTTTATATCTACATCTAATGTGTTCTTCTCAATGTATGCTTATTATTATTATGGCTAAAGCGATTAAGGCGGCGATCTGGCGGAATCGTTAGAATGCCGGGAAAAATGCTTAGCGGCGTTTCGTCCGTCTTTACGATCTGAGTTCAAATTCCGCCGAGGTTAACTTTGCCTTTCAGGGGTCTTCAACTTTGCCTTCACAGGGGTCGATGTAATCAACCAGTCCCCTCCTATCAAATTTCAGGCCTTGTGACTATAGTAGAAAATATTATGACTAAAGTAATGTATAGTTCAACGAACCTTGATGCTATTTCTGGCTGGTGATTGATCAAGCAGAAACCTCTTCGTTAGATCCTGAATACTGTAATACATTTTGTATCTATTTTAGCTTCGCGACGATAGGGTACCTGGTTCGATACTACAACGAGCACCTTAAACGAATCACGGTAAACGTGGTAGCATAGTTTGAGAGAGACCAAAAGAAATATTAAAGTCGTGAAGAAAGAGAAAAAAAACAACCATTAATAATACTTTAGAATTCGACCATACTATTTATTTTATCTCTTTCTTTATTGAACTTTTCTCTCCTTTTACAGAAAATAGAAAATATTCTTCACGGAAGATCAAAACAACGAAATTTCATTAATTCATTTCATCTGACATTAATTTCCAGTACATCGAATCCAAACTACAGAACAGTTACATTAAAGTGTAATGAAGTTCTTTTAAACAATGCACAATAGAAATTCATGTAACCATTGGGGCAAAGAATTTAGTACACTGACCCCAGTGACAACAGATACTTTTATTTTTATCAATAGTGAAGGGCTAAGCCGACTTCGATGGAGTTTCAACTCAATACGTAAAGATGTAAGCAATGCCGTCAAACGTTTTGCCTGACGCGCTAACGCTTCTGAACGAGTATTATGTGTTTTGGAAAGATACGACTATCACAGCATACCATTGTTCAATCTCTTAAAATTTAAAATCTGAAATGGACGTAAAATAATTTAACATCATCAACAGATGTCAGGTCAGTCAGTGAGCAGAGACGGTAGGTTCCTATAATAAAAGCAACATTAAACATCTGAAGTGAAAGACAAATCGTTTATATAACTTGGAATTCAATCATAAACTTTTTTTCTTTTTCTCTTTCGTACTCGAACTTTTTACTGGTTTTACATAAAATAGAAAATATTTTCACGGAAGATCAAAACAACGTACTTTCGTTAATTCATCTGACATTAGTTTCCAACACAATGATTCCAGATAACAGAACAGTTTCATTAAAGTGACATCTAGTTCTTTTAATCAATACACGGCAGAAGTTTACGTGATCACTGATGAGCGTCATCGAGTAATCTCTATGTGGTCGCTTTTCCTGTTAGAAATAGAAACCAAATGTTTCTAAAACGTTATAGTCTTCAAACGCGCAAAGATACATCGGATAACTCTTTTACTTGTTTCAGTCATTTGACTGTGACCATGCTGGAGCACCGCCTTTAGTCGAGCAAATCAACCCCAGGACTTATTCTTTGTAAGCCTAGTACTTATTCTATCGGTCTCTTTTGCCGAACCGCTAAGTTACGGGGACGTAAGCACACCAGCATCGCTTGTCAAGTGATGTTGGGGGGACAAACACAGACACACAAACATATACACACACATGCATATATATACATATATACGACGGGCTTCTTTCAGTTTCCGTCGACCAAATCCACTCACAAGACTTTAGTCGGCCCGAGGCTATAGGAGAAGACACTTGCCCAAGGTGCCACACAGTGGGACTGAACCCGGGGCCATGTGGTTGGTAAGTAAGCTACTTACCACACAACTACTCCTACATATGTTAGTTCTAAGGAAAAGCTGTACTCATGTTCTTTCCAACCTCTACGAGACCAGTGACAGTGGTGGACGTCAGACCGAGTGCAACGCGTTGTTTGTTCCGATTCTTTGTGTTCTGAGCTCAATTCCCACCATGGTTTACTTGGCTGGTTGTCACAGCCATTTTTCTGGTTTAACCTTATATATATAAAAGTAAATATGAGAACGATAGTATTATCAATATATTATCACCATTGGCAAGCAAATTCGAGCCGTACGGGCACATTAATGGAACATACATATATACCATATTTTAACGTAAATAAGAAACCCGCGTGCATAAGGAACAACCCTAATTTTGGGGGCTTAAAATTTAGAAAAAACGTTTTGTATGGGGTTATAACACTATCCATACGGTATATAAGACTATTCCGTAACACAGAAGTATTTTTGACTTCTACTTTTAGCGATGTAGGTAGTCATGTGGTACCCTTGTGTGTATATATATATATATAATATATATATATATATATATATATATGTATGCATGCATGTATGTATGTATGTATGTAATTCGGCAGGAGGACTTAAACGACATGCAAATGTACATGAAGCCCAGTTACAACTACAGATATTACCGGTAAAGGTATTAGTTGCCAATTCTGTACATTGTTGATCTTTAGCTGGGCTAAAAAGTCACATTCGATCACAGCACCAGTAACAGTTAAGCTTCGTGCTATGGCCATACTCGATAACGAGGGGGCAGCCATAATGTATGTATGTATGTATGTATGTATATTTTATTAATTTTCCTGTACGGCTGGTATTCGCTTGTGATGGCACTTTGATAATTCTATGACTCTCATATTTACTTACAAAATAATTTCACATATTTCGTTTGTCCAAATAGTGTTTGATCACTTCGAACGAATTTGCAGGCAGGGTGGGGCAAATTTCAGTAGTCGTTATTTGGCAGATTATGACTGAAACGAATCAGGCACTGTTTGGCGCTAAATTCGAAACCTTGGAATCATATTAATCATCATTAATTTTGCTGGCCTAGCAGAGGTAAGCTGATTTTATTGACCACTGAAAATTTTTCCTATCATATATATATATGTATGTATATTATATAACCTCGTTTAGGCTTAGCAGCCCTTTCTGTTTGTTTTCACTGTCCTGTTTGTGTTACCAATTTTGACCCTCCGCAAAATCCCAAATCTTATTTAATTTGCTTTTTATCGAAAGCGTATATTGTTGTTAAATGCTCGAAATACTCGTATTTCGTATTTTTTTTATTGTACACGTTTCATGACGTCCTGTGCCCACATATGCATATATATGTATGTATATATATATATCTATATATATATATATAATATATATATATATATATATATTATATATAGATATATATATACATATATATATATATATAATGTATGTATAGATGTAATATGTACATATACGTATGTATATATGCATATATATATATATATATATATATATATATACGCGAGAAAGAACAACAACAAGAATGGATTAGTTTTTAGTACAATGTTTTCATACAAAGACAGGCTTTATTAAAAGTTGCAAA
>NC_043005.1:78255542-78273042 GCF_006345805.1 Octopus sinensis | reverse complement strand
CAATGGTGTGTTATTGAACCTGGAAACACATGGTTTCGAAGCAAGCGAACCTCTTCACCATGCAATCACTTTTGAATTACTTGTAATTGCGTTCTCCATATTTGTTGTACAACTATGACTTCGCTTTATATTATTTCTATTAATGAATATCCTGCAACGGTGACTGACTGGGAAATGTTTATTATGTTGAAGAATTAGTTAGCTATGGCACAAAGAAAGTTTAAAGAGAAGAAGGAAATGAATTTGATGACTTTCTGACGTATTTTCCTGCTAGTCGATGGCAGTACAAGTTTATTTAGTCATATCTTTACGTCTCTTTCATTGAAACATACACCCATGAATATGTACAAGATGACATGATAGCATAATAGTACAAAACACACACACACACATACATACACGCACATGCACACACACATACACGCACACAAATACACACACACACATGCACACACACATGTCTTGATGTTTATCTGACGATTGCTATGAAATTGCATTCCTATAGGCATGAAAACTGATGCAATGGAAAGATAAATTAGCACAGCTCTACTGTAATAATAATGTGTATATATATATACACATATATACATACATACATACATTATGTATGTGTGTGTATGTATATTTGTATATACACCCACAGACGTACATATATATATATATGGATGTGTGTGTGTGTGTCTGTGTGTATGTGTATATATGTACATGTACATATATATCTAAGTATATATATGTTGACATGTTTATACATATGTATATGTTTATATATATGCATATATAAATATGTATGTATGTATGTGTGTATATATATATATATATATATATATATATATATATATAACTAATTTAGAGACGAACCACCATTTCACAACTCGGTCATGTTATCATGTCAGTAGGTGTATATATATATATACACACCTACTTATCTATCTATCTATCTATCTATCTATCTATCTATCTATCTATCTATCTATCTATCTATCTATCTATCTATCTATCTATCTATCTATCTTATCTAACTATCTATCTATCTATCTATCTATCTATCTATCTATCTATCTATCTATCTATCTATCTATCTATCTATCTATCTATCTATCTATCTATCTATCTGCTTTCTTGTCAATCTATGAATATTTATGCATGCATACCGTGAGTTAAAGTTCCACCGAAATCAACTTTGCCTTTAAGCCTTTCTGAGTCAATAAATTACTGTACAAAACGTTCGTCTCTTCTACTACACGTTCGTATGTGGCTGTACTTTTGTATGCTATGTTTGTGAGATGGTGTGCCAGCACAGGTGGCGTATATATGTAATATCCGTCTATTCTAATAATATTTCATACGTAATTATGTACATTATTGCGCGACAGTACATCTCTTTTTAATCACTAACACGTTCACGAGCGGAGGCGCGTGGCTTAGTGGTTAACGTGTTGAACTCACCATCGTAAGGTTGTGGTTTCGATTCCTGCACCGGGTGATGCGTTGTGCTCTTGAGCAAAACATTTCCTTTCACGTTACTCCAGTCCACTCAGCTGGCAAAAGTGAGTAATCTTGCGACGGACTGGCGTCCTGTCCAGGTGGGGAATTTCTACGCCACTGAAACCGGGAAGCCAGGCCTGGCTCGAGAAGGAACATTTAGTGGAGACACATGGCCTAGTGGTTAGAGCAGCGGAATCGCGGTCGAGGGATCGCGGGTTCGAATCTCAGACTGGGCGATGTGTGTGTTTATGAGTGAAACACCTAAGCTCCACGCGGCTCCAGCAGAAGGTAATGGCGAACTTCTGCTGACACTTTCGCCACAACTTTCTTTCACTCTTTCTTCCTGCATCTTGCAGCTAACCTGAGACGGACCGGCGTCTCGTCCAGATGGGGAATGTATACGCCAAGGAAACCAGGAAACCGTCCCTTATGATCCAGGCGTGGCTCAGGAAAAGGTGAGCTTTTAGTGAATATATTTAATTAGATATGTTTGTGAGATGGTGTGCCAACACATATGCCGGTAATTATCGCCTTTATTTGTAATGACCAGAATTAATTAATATTAGTGACGTAGCGAATAATATTTTCTTTTATTCATTGCATAAATTATAGTAATATATTATATTTCCTCAACTAGTTTACTGCGTTATTATAATGGTATAATGGCATTAAGCTTTTATACGTGTTTTGTGTGTGTGTACGCGCACGCGTGCGTATGATATGATATATATGTATGGTATTTTATGGCAAAGGTTACCAGGTCAAAACTTCGAAGTCACTGTCACTCCTCTTGTAAAAGTTTAATACGCACGAACTCTTCGAAAAAGTATTCAGTAGTACTTCAGCTGTATGTAAAATTGTTTTCAGATACAACTTGAGAGAAAAACAAACATTACATATATACAACGTACATACATACATACATACATACATACGTACGTACATACATACATACATACATACATACATACATACATACATACATACATACGCTAAACTACTGAAGAATCTACAGCTACTCTATCCAGATTGAAATTTCAGTTTTATATTTGTAATTATTAAGGCGCTGGGATATGTAACACACTGCCTTAGTACCAATCTTGAGAAATTAGTCTTCTCAAAATCAGAAAGAAGAAAGCTGATTTGAAGACTGCAGATCCAAGCCATCACTGGAACTGTAAAAATCTGTAAAACTTTCCAGAAGTTTATCTTTTAAACATACATGCATACATACATACATACATATATATATATATATATATATATATATATATATATATATGTGTTGTGTGTGTGTGTGTGTGTGTTGTGTGTATATATATATATATACATACATATATATATTATACATATATATATATATATACATATATCACACACACACATATATATTAATATATACATATATATATAAACATATATACATACATACATACACATCTATCTATCTATCTATCTATCTATCTATCTATCTATCTATCTATCTATCTATCTATCTCTATATATATATAAAAGAAATTAAAAAAGGAAAATACGCACACTTACATAGTTTTAATATAATTTTCAATATATCAACCGGTTTCGCCATCGCTATTCATGATATTATATTTTACTTATTTGAATAAATATTTTTTCTAAAGAAGAAATTTGGTCCATGTTGTGTGTGATGAAATTCACGAGTGAATGACTTCACAAGTAGATAAATATAGAGAGGTAATTGGTTGTCGTTATTATTGCTATTGTTGTAAGGGAGATAACTGTTCTGCTTTCGGTAATGGGTGGGGATTATATATGTGTACAGACAGAGCCAAGTTTAAAAAACTTTGTTCAGTAGGGGATTTGTGTACAGTGATGTAATCGTGAATTGAAATACGTAAAACGATAAAAGTTGGTTATGCGTGCACATTAAGACGTGTTTTGTATTTTTCAATGAAAAATGTTCTTTATTTAAACGTTCTATTTGAGAGATTGCGTCTCTGCACTAGTAGAAAGGGAAGACTGTGAAATTTGGTTTGATGTTACCTGCACATTTTTCTATATGTTCACTGAGAGGAATTTGTTTGGATTGCGGGAAACGGACTTGCTCTTTATGTAGAGTGATTCTCTTTCTCAAGGTCATACACGTTTGTCCAATATAGTGGTGTCCGCAACCCGAGCAGGTTATTACATAAATTAGGTTCTCAGAGGCACAAGTGAAACTAGTTTTAATTGTGAATCTTTGTCCTTGTTTGAAAAGGAAATCCTAGCCTTCAAGCAGGTTGGGGCAGGTTCCACAGTTTGAGCGTCCACATTTTTCAACCGTTTGTTTCGTGGTTGTTTTGTAAAGCTTCGCATTTGTTAGTAGTCTCTTTAGCGATTTGTCTTGTTTTTTGCATTTGATGAGTTTGTGTGTTTTCAGGATGTCGTTCATTTTTGGATCTCTAGTTAGTAAAGGAAGAGTTTGCACAATAGAGTTGAATGCCTCACTGTTTCTGGGGTCGTGTGTTGATATAAATAGTAATGTTTTGAGTTGAGGTGTGGTGTTATGTTTTGTTGTTTGTAGTATTTTTGTGTCATATTGTTTGGTACGTTTAATTCCCTCGTCGATAAGTGAGGGTGGATATTGTCTTTCAATAAGTGTTGTTTTGAGTTCCTGAAGATGAAGGTCCCGAGTTGTTCTATCAGACACTATTGTGCAAATCCTTTTTGCCAAATTGAAAGGGAATTTTATTTCGATGTGTTTCGGGTGGCATGAGTTAAAGAGAAGATATTGTTTTGAATCAGTTGGTTTATAATAAATGTCAGTTATGATTTCATTGTTAACTTTTTTATCTTGATGTCTAAAAATGGGAGTTGTTCTTTGTTATATTCCATTGTGAATTGAATGTTACTATTTAGTGTTGATTTGAAATTCAGAAGTTTGTCGAAGTTCTTCTTCCAGATGATAAAGCAGTCATCTAGGTATCTCTTCCAATTTTTTCTTATGTAGAGGTAAAATGGGTAACCGTATTTCTGAAGTGATACTTCATATAAGGTGAATTCAAAATAACCCATTATTAGGTTCGCAAGAACAGGAGCTGCTTTCGTCCCCATCGCAATTCCGCATTTCTGACGATAGTATGTGTCATCAAATAGGAAATATTGTTCTGAAGTATAAATTTTAAGGATTCAATTATAAAAATCTGGATTATGCGTTCCGGGAGGACTTCGGGTACTTTTCCAACCAGAATTTAATTGCTTTTATTCCATAGTCATGGGGGATGTTGGTGTAAAGATTGATAACTTCGACCACCAGTTCTTCCTTTGAGGACTCCCAGGGGTCTGCAGACCACAGGTTGGGAACCACTCGTTTAAAGAAAGACTTAATGCTTATCGATTTCGAAAAATTTTCCTGTTGATGCCATTAACGTTGTAACTTGACCGGAATTATAAAAACAGATGAACATTGTGTAATATACAGGACTATCTAGCAATAACACGGGCCCTCCGAGTCGGTGTCTGGCGTGGTGGAAGACCACTGGCAGTGAGGCACTCTCAGCTTTTGTTAAAGCATTTCTCTAGGAGAAGGCCGCTCTGATATAAAACCATTGAACAGTATGTAGATCATTTGCTTGCTAATGAGATCATGGTGCTCCCACATTCCTAGGGCGGAGAGGCTCTTTGAGGTGTTGTTCAATTCTAATTGGACCTACAATTTTAGGTTGTGCAATCGCTGGCGCGGGAACTTTGCGGTGCCCCATCGAGTTGGAGGGCGCCACAGCAAGCATGAAAGCTGCGGGTTAGAATCTGGATGAAGCCGTTCGTAGGTGCAATAACCTCATGCATGGGCAATGGTCACTGTTCTCTTCCTCGGTCAAAAGTAGACGATCATGCACACACATACATACACACACATATGTTTATAGATACATATATAAAATCTTACATACACACACACATATATGTGTTTGTGTGTGCATGTGTTATAGAAGTTGAAATGTTCTCTCAAAACACTGCGTTGGCATATATCTTAAAACCATTGCCATAAAAGCAATCGACTTTTAATAACCATATCTAAAAATATACATTTCATGTAATGTTGTCAGGATTGTTCATACACCCGTCACACACACACACACACACACACACACACACACACACACACACACACACACATATATATATATATGCATATACATATCTATATATACACATGCATAAATACACGGAGATGCATACATACATATATATACCTACCTACATACCTACATACCTACGTACTACATACATACATACATACATACATATATACATACTACATACATACATACATACATACATATATATACACACAGACACACACACACACACACACACACACACACACACACACACACACACACACACACACACACACACACATATATATATATATATATGAAGGAAAGAGAGAGTGAGACACAAAGAGAGGGAAAGAAAGAGTAATGATTGGTTTATAGGAGTCATTTGTTTTTCGATTCTAATCAAATTTGGAAAAGAAAAAGCAAATTCCTCTTCATAATTTTTTTAAAACTATTTTTATTAATGAAGTATATTTAAAATTAGCGATAACAACCAATTTAATTAGATGTTTAAGCATGTTCCATTCGGCTATCACTAATAGCCTACATACACACATACATACATACATGCATACATACATACATACATACATACATACATACATAGATACATACATACATACATATATACAAACATATACAACATACATACATTTATACATACACAGTGTATATATACATAAATGCATACAATATAATTACATACATGCATGCATACATACATACATATAGACAGACAAACATAAAAACATACAGACATACATGCATATGTGCATACATACGTACATACATACAGATAAACATATATACATACAAATTCATACATACACTGTATATACACATGAATACAAATAATATAAATACATACATGCATACATACATGCGTACACACGTTCATACAACATACTTATATACGTATATAAAACGACACATCATAACAAAATATCTTCAGCTTAAATATATTAAGCTAAAACAAATCGAATTGTATATCAATCATCTAATACAGTACAGAAAATAATCGGAATCGTTGTTCACGGCGGCCATTTTGAAATACACAAAATATGAAATATGTACGCCATGTTATAAATATATAAATATATAAAATATAAAATATGCGGATAAACGCATGTTTGGTAAACATTTATTTTAAAGATTTTTTTTGTTAACTTTTATGTTTTTTAAACGAAGCTGAGTAATGTTAATAACGCCCGATGGATATTGTGAAAATGGTCACGTTTATATCAGTGGAATTATATCGGTCTATTGAAACGGAAAGTCGAATTAGATTATACATCGGTTTGGACACTGCTGATAATTAAACATCCATCCACATTAGATTCTAATGTAAATTGGTTTCATCAATGAAACGAATTCATTTTAATTGGAAATCCTTAATCGTATATACATAACCTTATTATAGGGAAAAGTTATGGTATGGCATGACATGTATGTATGTATGTATGTATGTATGTATGTATGTATGTATGTAGTGGAGGCGCAATGGCCCAGAGGTTAAGGCAGCGGACACGCGGTCGGAGGATCACGGTTTCGATTCCCAGTCGGGCGTTGTGTGTTTTTATTGAGCGAAAGCACCTAAAGCACCACGAGGCTCTCGCAGGGGGTGGGTTGGGGGTGGCGATCCCTGTTGTACTCTTTCGCCCCAACTTTCTCTCACTCTTTCTTTTTGTTTCTTGAGTAACGCTGCGATGGACTGGCATCCCGTCCAGCTGGGGAGAACACATACGCCACAGAAACCGGGAAATCGGGCCCATGAGCCTGGCTAGGCTTTAAAAGGGAGCATAAATAAAAATGTATGTATGTATTCATGTGTGAATCTTATTTACTTGTTTCAGTCATTGGACTGCGGGCATGTTGGGACACTGCCTTAATGGTTTTAGTCGAATAAATCACCCTCACTATATATTTTTAAGTGTGGCTTTTATTCTATAGATCTATTCTGCTCCATCGGTAAAATACGGGAACGTAAACAAACCAACACTTGTTGTCAAACGGGGTGAGGAACAAATACAAGTACAGAGACACACACACATGTACGATGGGCTTCCACACAGTTTCTTCCTATCAAATTCAGGTAGTGTTCGACCCGGAACTACAGTTGAAGAAATCTGCCCAGTGTACTACGTAGTGGGACTGAACATAAAACCATGTGGTTGCCAAGAGAGCTTCTTAACCAAGCAACTATAATACACCTTGCGCCATATTCCAGATAATAATCTAGGTTAAGTTCTATCCAGCTTTTGCATATGGAGTGGGCATGAGAATAAAAACATAGTAGTGTTAATTTAGAATTTGATTATGAGGTTTTAATAAAGGGATTTCAAGCTTCTGAAATGCACAATATAGGATAACACTAACAACTCATATGCATACGAGATGAGGTAAAAGAATCTCCTTGATGCTACACGTTGATAAATGTTTCAACAGCAACCATATGATATGCACCGGTTGGTCAATCTGCTTAAATTTACATGTTAATATGTACTGAAACAGCAAGATATAGGGGTTTCTTTTCTGTCGTACCTTGTATAAAATGACTTTAATTACCTTACACAAAAATACTTTTTAAAAAATTGTTCAAGGAAATTCTTTTTAAAATTCCATTAATTATGATTATGATTTAGCGGCACTGTAAAAGAATATACAATGAGATAAATAAAATAGAAATTCTTTGGTACATTGTAAATTGAAAGCATGGTGTCTTGATTACTTTATTGTGTAAAGTTAATTCAGTAATCAGTTTTTGACAGTTATTTACTAATTAAAAATGGGACCCTCGTTGTGAATATGGAATTTGAGGACCGACAAATATACGATCAAAAGTAAAAGTAATAAAAGGAATTTATTATATTTTGTATTTCTTGAATCTTGTCAGATAGGCATTAGGTAAAGGTTTAAAACAAGAGGAAAGAAGTCCTGGAATAACCTCACAAATTCCCAACGTCACGCAGTCTGACGTCTAGCTAATAACGATTCTATTGTTATTAAAATGGCGGATAAGGGAGGCGCTATCGTAATCATAGACAAAGATGAGTATATTTCGGTTTGTGAAGTTTTAAATGACAAAACTTCATATGAAGAATTACCTGTCTATCCAAACCCCAATTACAGAGAGGATCTTGACAAAATAATTCTGGAAATGGAAGAAAACAATTTCATTAATAAGGTCGAATCCAGGATTTTACGGTCAGAAAGAACACCTGTATGTTTTGTTCTCCCTAAAATACACAAAAAGTTCGAAACATTTCTTCCAATGCGCCCAACTTGCAGCGGATGTGGATGTTGTGCAGTAAAGATTTCTGAATGGTTGGATGGCTTTCTACTCCCTGTTGCAAGAAGATCAAGTTCCTATATTCAGAATACTTTTGATTTTGTTCATGTGTTTACATCCACTCATTTACATCCACTCATAATAACGAGTGGATGTAAACACATGAACAAAATAAGAATAAACAAAAACAACAAAAACAACAAAAACAAAATACAAATTACATGAACATACATAAACAGAAGATGCAAATATTACAGGCATCCCTCCACATACACACACTAAATAAACATAGACGCACATTGAGGTATAAGCATGCGCAAATGAAGACATACAATAGAAATACAAAATGGCTGACGGTTAGTAAGGAGAGACACAAATAAGAAAGAAGAAAACAAAGGACCACTGATGCGGTCACAGGAGTGTGACGAAAGAACTCTGGCCGAAATAAGATTAAGATTAATGTAAAAAATAAATAACACTGAAGCAAAATAACACCAAATATATAGTGCGTGTGTTTTTATTGGCTAAACTGGCAATATGACCATTCCGAAATATAACAATATCTGTTTCAACACACGACTTCACATAAAAAATCTTGCACAACAAATATTTAAACGTATATATATACATATATATATATATATATATATGAAAGGGTGGTAAAAGTTCCTGGTTTTAAGGGCGTCACGAAAGGCCTGATTGGGAGCCCAACCTTCGGAGTTCTTTTACAGGGTTTAGAAAAACTGAAGAACGACTGCAATACGTCTGTGAATCTGAGAGCAGAATATGTTGAATAAAATCGTAATTAACTGATCCGCATGTATTTCCTTTTACCCAAAGCCACGAAGTTTCCAGCACCCACTCCTATATATATTGAATATATATGTGTGTGTGTGTTGTGTGTGTGTGTTGTGTGTGTGATGGATTCTTTCGTTGTTAGACGACGCATGAGGTGTTCGAAAATTTCTTACCGAACACCCACACAGATGATTTGTTTATAGTGATCAGATGTTTGTGTAGACATCAACTCACTCCTTCTATCAGATCGACATCACCTGTACAGGTGCGACAGGTGCCACATGTCAGACGTCGAAATGATTGCAGAGCAACGTGAAATGAAGTGCTTTGCTCAAGAACACAACGCAACGCCCGGTCTGGAATCGAACCCACGATCTAGCAATCGTGAGTGCAACATCTTAACCACTAAGCCATGCACCTTCATATATATATATATATATATATATAATATATATATATATATATATAATATATATATATATATATATATATTATATATATATTATATATATATATAATGTAATATATATATATATATAATATATATATATATATATATATATATAGATATATATATATATATGTATATATATATATATATATATATATATATATATATATATATATATATATATATATATATATATATATATATATATATATATATATATATATATATACATACACACACACACTCATATATATACACACACAACACAATACGCTCACACTCATACATACAAACATTTATATATCCATATATAATTGAATATTTCAATTAGGTTGTTTCTTCATGTTCTTGGCAAAGGCATCCATTAATTTCCTTTATGGATGAAAACAATTTCATTTTTCTATCGGAATATAAAGACAATACAGCAGAATTGTGTTGTTAAATGATTTGACTTTCATCTCTTTTTTTTTTTAACAAATGATGCATTTTCATGTAAGCATTTCGCTAAGGTTATTTTCCTCTTTGCGTACACCGTTTCTTCTATCCATGTATATCTGATTCATCATTATCTCAATCTATGCCATCGGTTCATTTGAGTTATTTTTCTAATCTCAATTTTTTTCTTATCATGCAACTAACCACTTGCTAAAACTTATCCCTACCACTTTTGTCTGTACAGCAAGTATAGACAAAACATCCACGTTGATCACCAACTGCCTTTAGCACCAACTTGAAGTGATGTCATCGTCCTCGGAGCCGAGGGACCCCCAAGTAAACAAGCAATGGAAAATGTCCATAAGCGATTTTATCTCAGGACAAATACTGCAGTGCTTGGTTTATCGATAGAGTGCACACATTAAGAGTAATACATACAAAGCTACTCTCCGAGCCGTTGCCAAACTTTGGTGCCTGGGGGTGCTTCTGAATGTTCTGAGAGAGTATTAAGTTTTATAAACCTAAAAGGTGGTAGATGTAAAAGGGAAAATGCTCAACCACAACTGAGAAGGGAAATTCATGGGAAAAAGTTTCTTCTCTCTATCCTCTATCTGGTGGGATTGCAAAGGAGTAATTCACTTTAAATTGTTACTACCTAATGCAACAATCAATGCTGAAGTCTACTGTCAGCAATTAAAGCGTTTGAACCAAGCTTCGAAGAAAAAAGACCCGCTTTAGTGAATCGAAAAGGAGTTATGTTGCATCAGGACAATGCGTGACGCCACACTGAAAAGATCACATCACAGAAGATGGAAGAGCTTGGTTGGAAAAAATTCCTCATCCACCTTATTCTCCCCACCTTGCTCCTTCAGACTACCATTTGTTTTGTAGTTTACGGAATCATTTGGGGGACATAACATTCGCAAGCCAGGAGACATATATATGTATGTATACATATTTATTTCTATGTATATATATATATATATATATATATGTATGCATGCCACCGTATATATATATATATATATATATATATATATATATATATATATGTATGCATGCACGTATGTATATATATATATATATATATATATATATAATGTGTGTGTGTGTGTGTGTGTGTGTGTGTGTGCATGTGTTTGTGCGCATGTGTATGTGTACATATACACATGCATGTATGTGTATGTATCTTTGTGTTTGTCCCCCACCGCTCGACAGTCGATGTTGTTTTGTTTCCGTCATTAAACTACGACAATGCTGGGGCATCACATCGAAGAATTTTGGTCGAATGAATCGACCTAGTATCCACATTTTTTAAAGGTCTAGTACTTATTCTATCCGTCTCTGCTAAGTTGCAGTGATGTAAACACATTAACACCGGTTGTCAAACTGTGGTGGGGGACCAGACACAAACACACGTATATATGTATATTAGCGGTTCGGCAAAAGAGACCGATAGAAAAAATTCTGGCGTCGATTTGCTCGACTAAAGGCGGTGCTTCAGCATGGCCGCAGTCAAATGACTGATGTAAATGAAAGAATAAAAGAATACAAGAATATATATGTTCGCTGATACTCAGCGTTGCTCGGGATTAACATGGCATAGTTTGTATATATAGTTATATATATATATATATATATATATATATATATATATATATATATCTATATATTATAACTTATTTAAAGCAGCAGAAAATTCAACAAAACCTGCTGTTCGTCGGACAGTTTTTGCTAGAAAAACTGTCCGACGAACGGCAACGGGAAACTCAGAGTAACAGGTTTTTGTTGAATTTTCTGCTGCTTTAAATGAAGCATACTTACGCTACCACTGGTATTTGAGTACTCTTTTTTCCACCTTGTTTCATCACATTTATGTGTTTACTCCGGTATATATATATATATATAAATATATATATATATATATATATAATACCTTTATGTTGAAACAGGTGATACAGGAAAGTTCAGCATTGATGACAAAACATTTGTGGAGTAAATTTTGAAGCTTTGCAGAAACGACAATTTCAGTTTAGCTCACCAATTTGGAGAGAATTACCATTTTTATAAGAATGGGATGAATCATATCTGAAAGCAGCTCCAAGAGGTCTGAAGAACGAATTTGTACGTGGCCTGTTTCTGAGAGATATTCTATTGGAACTCAGTGTAATCATTAAAACGCTGGGTTAATGTTCCAGCATTAAGTGCTGTTGTTGTTGTCGTTGTTAAGCAACAAGACGGGTAAGGGTGATTAGGTGACGGTCTAGGGCTTAGAGGCGGGAGACCCCAGACCTTGGAAAAAAAAAACTTTGGTCGTGTTGTTGTAGTCGAAGGCTCTTCGTTGACGCCCGACACCACTGGGAGGTGGCCCTTGAAGTCGCTGGAAATGGAGATCTCCAGGTCCAAATTCTTGGACGGCAGCATTAAGTGCTGCATGATACTTTTGCTGATCTTGGGAAAATCTCATCTTCGTTCTCTCTTGAGGCTTCATCCGATACTTAAGGTGCTATAATAGGATTCAGAAAAGAAAAAAAAGTATTAGGGCCTCAGTGGGAGAACGTTTCTAAACAACATTATTATTTACGAAAAATTATATTAATGTATCATGTCTGTTGAAATTCCATATCTGTGCAGCTAAAGATTGGGCTGCATTTAAAATTGATGTAATGATTGCATTGTTCAATAAAATGGAGCCGCTTGAAACAGTCGTACTGCATTACTACTTCAAAATCCTGTTATTTATTTTGATTATATATATATATAATATATATATATATATATATATAGATAGATATAGATAGATAATAGATAGATAGATGTAGATAGATAGATAGATAGATAAAGATAGATAGATAGATAGATACATACATACATAGGCAAACAGTCAGGCAGGTAGGTATGTATGTAGGTAGGTAGGTGAACAGATAAATATCGTTATATGGATAGACGTATAGATCGTTCGATCGTTCGAGCTTGTGAAAGGTAAATAAACAGATACCTAGTTGGGCCGTTAATTATATTGATAAATAGAGAGACGGATAATAGATAGATGAACAGATAGGTTGATAGATAGGTACAAAGATAATCATTTAGCAACACACACACATACACACACCCATTGTATGTAATGTATCTATGTCTATATATGTATATACAATAAACATATACAATAAATAAATATATATATTCAATAAATAAACAATAAATTGATGCAAAAAATGGGTAAACAAAATCGATATATTAATTTATAGGCAAATAGATAGCTAGATTGAGAGGTGGGCCATGAAATAGAATGATAAACATAGACAGACAGACAGACTGGTGGGCAGGCAGATAGATAAATAGATAGATAGATAGATAGATAGATAGATAGATAGATAGATATATTGATAGATAGATAGATAGATAGATAGATAGATAGATAGATAGATAGATAGATAGATAGATAGATAGATAGACGGATAGGTAGATAGGTACATAAATTGATAGACAATTAAGATGGTAGATAGATAAATTAGATTGATGAATTGAATGGTAGCTAACTAACTATATAGGTAGATGAATGAATGAATGAATACATAGGTAAATCAATAGATTGATTAATATGCAAAGAGACAAATTGATAGGTAAACAGAGAAATAGATAGATAAACAGATAGAGAGAAAATTTATATTTAGATAACAAGAGAGTTATGAATGGGAAAATGTACAGTGTTGATCTAATGCTTATATACTTTGTAGAACCAAACTATTGAAATACAGGCAGTCACAAAAGCAGGTTGGTATCACCAGTCATCCATCACCATCGTTCACTCAACTGAAGAATAATGATCAAAAGAAGCACCACCATCACCGCCAGCATCGCCGTCGCCATCGTCGATGGGTATCATACATCCATCTGTTAATTCACTATCATAAAACATCATTTGTATACACACACACACACACACACACAGCCACACACAGGCACACACACACATCTATCTATCTATCTATCTATCTATCTATCTATCTATCTATCTATCTATCTATCTATCTATCTATCTATCTATCTATCTATCTATCTATCTATCTATCTATCTATCTATCTGGTAAGACAACATAAAAATGAAAGAGACCTCGATATTATGTAAGTAGAGGAATTTATCTGTAAATATAATATGTGACAATTATACGGTAGCCATGAAAAACTCCGAGTTTCGGATGTCGGGGCGGAAACACGCACCGACATCTCTTCCGTTACCGGGTCATCAAATAATTTTTGGACTGCTCGATAACTGAAGAGATTCCGGTGCGTGTTTCCGCCCCGACATCCGAAACTCGGAGTTTTATCATGGCTACCGAATAATTGTCACATATTATATTTACATACATATATATATATATATACACACACACACACACACACTCACACACACACACACACACACACACACACACACACATATATATATATATATATCGTCAGTAGATCATAAATCCGAGACAGATGCACAGCCTAGGTTATAGAGCAGTAGAGTATTTAGATAAAGGTAGATATACCCGGGGTTCCATGTCCATAAAGGGCTAAATTTTAAGCGTTTCTTCGGGGAGTAAAAGAATAAGGAGATGGAAAGAAAGAAGAGAAAAGAAGCATAACATTTCATAGTTCAACTTTCTGATGTTATAGAAATCACTTGGAAGATTTTGAATTTCTTCCTATAATAACATTGTATATGACTTGAGATATTTGCCTTGCCTTAATGCTATCCTGTTTAACAATTATATATCCGCTGCATCGGAAATCTTCAATGGCTCCATAACTACAGTTTCCGCTATAACTTTGGAGCCCCAGTAATCCGTTACACCACTTACGCAGCGTACTTAATTGTCTAGATCACCTGTGAAATAAACCCCCATACTTTGTATATATACATATATGTATATGCGTAGACACACAAACACACACACACACATATATATATACTATATATGTGTATATATAGATGAATCTACTTGTGCCTACCTGTGTGTATATGTATATATATATATATATATATATATATATATATATATATACATATATGAATACATATGCATCTATATATAAATACGTGTGTATTTATATAAATACAAACATTGTATATACAATGTTTATATTAGATATAAATACACACGTATTTATATATAGATGCATATGTATTCTCATATAGTGTATATATATATATATACATATACACACACACATTCACACGTGCGCATGTATTTTCTTGGTCATACACACACACATTCACCACATATTTTTTTCATACAAAAACCAACGCATATATGCATGGTGTGTGTATGTATATGTATATGTATTTATATGTATATATAAATATACATACACGTATATATATATATATATATATATAATTATATATATATATAGAATATATATATACATACATATATACATACATGTAACATATATACATATATACATAGGCTCAGGGGCTGTGTGGTAAGTAGCTTGCTAACCAACCACATGGTTCCGGTTCAGTCCCACTGCGTGGCATCTTGGGCAAGCGCGTCTTCTGCTATAGCCCCGGGCCGACCAATGCCTTGTGAGTGGATTTGGTAGACGGAAACTGAAACAAGCCTGTCGTATATATGTATATATAATATATAAAGTGTGTGTGTATATGTTTGTGTGTCTATGTTTGTCCCCCTAGCATTGCTTGACAACCGATGCTGGTGTGTTTACGTCCCCGTTACTTAGCGGTTCGGCAAAAGAGACCGATAGAATAAGTACCGGGCTTACAAAGAATAAGTCCGGGTCGATTTGCTCGACTAAAGGCGGTGCTCCAGAATGGCCGCAGTCAATGACTGAAACAAGTAAAAGAGTAAAAGAGTATACATACATACATACATACATATATACATATATTATACATATATATACATTATATATATATATATATATACATATATAGATATATATATATATATATATATATATGTATAATATGTATATATAATTATAATATATATATATATTTGTATATTATATATATATGCATATATACATACATAAATACGTGCAATAACAATAGCTTTTTCATCACAAACATCTTCTAGCGTTAGAAAGAGCCGCAGAAACAAGAAAACTAACATAATGAAATAAAACAACAATTCCATCATGACTACCACTAAGACCACCACCACCACCACCACTATCACCATCAGTATAACCGAAACCAAGTACGATAACAACTGCAACATCAGCTGTGCCACTTATAGCCACAAGCATTGTTGGTTGCATGAAAAATGATCCGTAGGAATGGAAAGGAGAGAAACATATACATGCATACGTTTTGTAGTTGGTAAATAAGATAACGGGCAATGATAAAGATTGTCATGTTGATGCTGCTGCTGCTGCTGATGATGATGATGATGATCGTAGCAGCAATAACAACAGCAACAAAAACAAATATAATGATAAAAGTGTCTTCAAATTTTGGCACAAGGCCAGCAAGCTCAGTGCAGTGAGTAAGCCGTCTACATTGACCTCAGTACTCAGCTGGTATTTATTTTATCGATTCCGAAGGATAAAAGGCAAAGTCGACCTCGGTAGAATTTGAACTCACAGCGTAAAGACAGTCGAAATGCCGCTAAGCATTTCGCCCGGCGTGCTAACGATTATTTCAGCTTACCGCTTTAATAATAATAATAATAATAATAATAATAATAATAATAATAATAATAGTAATAATAATAATATCCTTAACTGGACACGAAATGAACTGACCAAAATAGATAGGAAAACAAGAAAAATAATGACAGGATCTAGGATGCATCACCCAAAATCTGACATAGAAAGACTATATATACAACGTATAAAGGTGGTGGTAGAGGCCTTATACAACTGGAAAACTACTATAAATAACCATCATAGGACTGCAAAAATATCTACTTCAGAAGGAAGGAAAAACTGATACAAATA
>NC_043005.1:78233647-78255442 GCF_006345805.1 Octopus sinensis | reverse complement strand
CAGTGTATATCGGTTTTACCAACGCCTCTGATCACGAACTAATCGGTTTACGAACAGTTTTTCAAGCATTAAACGTCTCGGGTGGCGAACTGTGTCTCGAGTAACGAACACGCAAGCCGGCAACAGCGATTAGCAAGAAGCTGGGAATATCAGCTGGAGAGTGTCAGTTGCTGTCTAGCTTTCGCTACTCGAATTCGTTGTACCTTATCTTGAATTTCCTATGAGGAAAATAGTTTCAGTTTACGAACTTTTCGAATGACGAACGGCCTTCGGGAATGAGCTAACTTCGTAAACCGAGGCTCCAATGTACCGGGGCTCCGATTTCCACTACGAGATCTTAAATCTTATTTATGAATTAGTTTTGATTATTGGGTTACTGGCTTTTTAACATTGACTATACGATATAGTAGATCAACGGAACTGAATGCAGTACATGTTTTGGACTGAATTTCCTGATATTCCAAGAACAAAACTGATAGAGAATCACCCGCAGCTGAATCTAGAAGTAGCTCTTCATAGTGATTCGAACTCAAAGCCTAAAGAATCGAAGTTACCGTTTTCTTTTTTTTTTTTCAATCTTCAGTTTTATACTTCGTTCTTATATCTCTGAAAGTAGCCAAAAGCTCCACACGCAGACACACTGACATACACACATACACACACAGACGTACATTCTCCCAAACGCACTTACACACTCACGTATGTGTGTCTGTGAAAATGTGTTATCTATCGGATCGCAATATCGTGGTTCGGATTCCCATACTGGCTGGGCGATGTGTTCTTCAGCAAGTCACTTTATTTCACATTGCAACAGCCCACTCTGCTCTTGTCCTGATCACCTAATCAGCGGGGTGGCATCACAGGAAAACTACAACGATGTGGGAAAGTGCATTGTGATTAGCGACGTATAAATAACAGCATCCGATTATCTGGTCGATTGAGTGATACGAACGCGCACGCAGACACATGCACACTCGCGCGCGCGCACGCACACATATATGAGTGAGTAGACGAATGAAAGAAAGAGTCACTCAACAGATTCGGTAGGACCATCTGAGCCAGACGAGCAAGGTTCCTGTGACGAGCTTACGAAACTCGTATGGGGCGAAATCAAACTGTAGTTGTAGCAATGCTTTCTACTATAGACAAAAGGCCTGAAATTTTGGGGAGGTAGCAGTCTATCTATTAAATCGAGACAGTATGCAGCTGGTATTTAATTTCTTGACCCCGAAAGGATGAAAGGCAAAGTCGACCTCGGCGGAATTTGAACTCAGGACGCGGCGACGGACGAAATGCCACAAAGCAATTCGTCCAGTGAGCTAAAGATTCTGCCAGCTCACCGCCTTAGTAATAATTATGATGATAATAATAATAATAATAATAATAATAATAATAATAATAATAATGATAATAATAATAAATGCCCTGATGCAGTACCAGGCAGTGGCTCTCATGGCTTCTGATCTTAACTGATTGGAAGTGTTATCATGTACATTGTTTTGTCTTGGTATAAAAGATGGGCTGCAGCAAATATTCTGCTCAATACCACAGATTTGCTTGCCAGTTGTTTGACCTTAACCAGTTGAGCATGTCCCTTAGTGGCTGACGATATGTGCATCTCTGATCACGAGCAGAAGTAGTGGGGGAGCATCATAACCATGTGTTGAGAGGGATTCTTTGGGGTTTGAATAGTTCACCTCTGGAAACATGGGTGGTTCTTTCAACATCCTTAAACAACCCTTATTCAGGGACCGTTTGAGCGGGATGGGCTACTCAACCTGAAGAAAATTCTAACTGGGGCCCACCTGCAAGGTCATGTGCTGTTTATCTTGATATGAGATCACCATGTTGCGCACATATGGTTGTGATGCATGTGCCTGGTGTACCTTATCAGACGGGTAGTCATGATGGGTTATTGGGCTTCGTATATTTTACCCCAGTGTCACTTTGATGGCATGAACTGCTCTCTCACTCAATAATAATAATAATAATAATAATGATAATCAGCGGAGAACTACAAATACTTTGGGGGTATTTGAAGTGGACGGAATCAAACATTCAGTTATGAGGGAAAGGATCAGAAGAGAATATTATCGCAGGGTAAGAGCAATACTCAAGACAGAGATGAATGCAAGAAAACGGATCGAAGCGATCAATACTTTAGCTGTACCCGTCGTCATTTACAGTTTCAATATCATTGACTGGTTAATTACTGAAATATGTAATCTTAACAGAAAAATGCGGAAATTGTTGACAATGCAAAGAATGCACCATCCTAAGGCAGATATAGAACGGCTTTATCTGCCAAGAAAAGAGGGCGCCGTGGACTAACTGGAATTAACAATGAAGATTTCCACAATTGGCCTAAACACCTACCTGAAAAACTCTGATAACTGGATGTTAAAACTTGTCTCAAAACACGAGAACAAGAAAGCATCACTCAGTAACAAAACAGGCAAAGGAATATACAAATGAATTCCAAATACAACAAATTCCTGAATTAGACGTACTAGAAACAAGCGCAGAGAAGTTCTAAAACTGCTGCTTTACATATTCTGACTGCTAAGTGGCAAGAAAAACCTCTCAATGGCAAATACCCAAAGAGAGCTAATAATGCCGATGTTGACAAAGCCCTTACCCATCAATGGTTAATGGCTTCTTGCTTAAAATCAGAAACAGACGGGTTATAATAGCAGCCAAAGATCAATACCTACTTACAAGAAACTACTTGGCCAGCATATCAAAGAACGGCAGCTGCCCAACATGTCCTGTATGTCAACAACAAAATGAAACCATTTATTATGTTGCCTCCATGTGCAGTCTTCTTGAGCCTACAGAGCATCTCAAGAGGCATGATAGAGCAGCACAATATATTCACTGGCTAATTTGCAAAACCCTGGACCTGCCCCATGATAAAATCTGGTGGGAACACAAACCACATCCAGTGCTTGAAAATAATCACATCTCACTCCTCTGGAAATTTACCGTCCAAACTGAGAGAAAGATAGATGCAAATAGGCCAGACATTATATTGAAAGACTTCAGACAAAAATCATGCCTCCTCATTGATATGACTGTCCCAGTTGATATAAATGTATCTGTCAAGATATACCAAAAACTGAGCAAGTATAAAGATTTTGAAATAGAAATTGACAAAATGTGGAACCTGAAGACTAAAACAATACCTGTTGTCACATATGTCCTAGGAATGATAGCAAAAGGGGCTGATTGCTACCTAGCTCAGATACCAGGAAACCCAAAAATGGCAGAAATTCAAAAGATCGTTTTCATAGGCACTGCCCATATCTTACGTAAAATGTCTATGTAATCTCAAATTTTAAAACAAACTCATAATTTTCTTATGTTTTCTGAAACATTCCTCAGAATAAATACTATGTGCAAAACCATCTATATGACACCCTAAGTATAACACCAGCACGAACTTCTAACCAATCTCTTAAGGTCTCTGGGTGAGACTTGGAGCCATCTTGTACAAATACAAAGCAAAAGGCAAACATATAATAATAATAATAATAAATAATAATAATAATAATAATAATGATAATAATAATAATAATAATACTGGTACATCACACGTATTGAGAAGAGCATTGTCGATGTGAGAACTGTTGCTGCTCATGTATTTTAATTTAACTTAAAAAAAAAATTTAAAAAAATTAACGAACTACTGAGTTTGGTTTAATGGCCTACCAATATACACTATGAGTTTCTTTGCCCTAGGAGTCGGGAAGACACTCAGCAAGAAATGGAAGAAAATTTGAAAGAAGAAAAAAAAAAGTAATAATAATAATGATAATAATAATAATAATAATAATAATATAATAATATAATAATAATAATAATAATAATAATATGTGTATCTATCTATCTATCTATCTATCTATCTATCTATCTATCTATCTATCTATCTATCTATCTATCTATCTATCTATCTATCTATCTATCTATCTATCTATCTATCTATCTGTCTGTCTATCTATCTACATTCTTTCTGCCTCTGTATATCTTTCTATGTATGTATGTATGTATGTATGTATGTATGTATGTATGTATGTATGTATATATGTACGTACGTATGTATGTATGCATGTATAAATGTATGTATGTGTGTATGTATGTATTTGTATGTAGGTGTGTATGTATACATGTATATACGTATGTGTGTGTATATCTGTAAGTATATATGTGTGTATGTATCTATGTGTATCTGAATGTGTGTGTGTATATGTGTGTGTGTATGTAAACGACGGGCTTCCACATACTTTCCGCCTACTCAGAGGTCATTAATCAACCGGAAGTTAGAGAAAACTGAATCATGTAGTTCTTAACCACACAGCTTTGTCCAAACCTCCGATCCTACAATAGAACAATACACCAATATTTAACGTATCATTCAGTGCATCTGGTTACATACAAAGCCACTGATCATAGATTACTTGCCATCTCTCTTATACAACAGCATCTATAATTAAGTGGAGTTTCTATTTAAACGTTCCAATAATTCAATATTGTTTGACTAGACAATTTCTTACTAGCCTGAACTGATGAACTTTGAATAACATAGCGTTCGCTTTATATTGATAATAGAAACCACAGCAGCAGCAACAACAACAGCAACAACAACAACAACAACAACAACAACAACAACAGCAGCAACGACAACAACAACAACAACAGTAACAACAACAACAACATTAGTTTAAAGGGTATCGCGAAAGGCTGGAGGCCCAACAGTCCGAGTTCTTTTACAGGGTTTAGAAAACCTAAAGGATTACTGCAATAAAAATGTGAATCTGAGAGGGGAATATCTATATATATAAAACTCTATACTGGATAAAATCATAATTAACCGATCCTCTTGTATTTTCTATTACTCAAAGCCAGGAACTTTCCAGCACGCTCACGTACTAATGATTTCAAATTTTGACAAAAGGGTAACCGTCTGTTTGGGAGATACTAGTAGACTACATCGACTTTTATTTATTCTATTAACCGCGAAATGACCGAAGGCAAAATCGACCTCGGTAGAATTCAAACTCAGAATGTAGCGGCAGACGATACACCGCTAAGCATTTCGCCCGGATACTAACGGTTCTGCTAGCTCATCTCTTTAATGATAATTAAAACAATACCTGTTGTCATAGGTACCTTGTGCCAAAATTAGAATAGAATTATCAGTTATATATATGT
The DNA here is from genome assembly GCF_006345805.1 of Octopus sinensis. Classification (NCBI taxonomy): domain Eukaryota; kingdom Metazoa; phylum Mollusca; class Cephalopoda; order Octopoda; family Octopodidae; genus Octopus; species Octopus sinensis. The sequence goes on along the minus strand of NC_043005.1, from coordinate 78,250,231 downwards.
ATGCATATACATACATGCATATATATATATATATATATATATATATATATATATTATATATATATATATATATATATGGATTTGGAGGGATATTTGGCTGTTAATTTTAGCAGGTGATATCGTAAGAGCTCTTTTATCATTTCGTTGAACAACTCCACCATTGTTGATTGCGCTGATTATTCCATTAATCAACGGGATCCAGTGTTGCATTCTAGGACACGTTGTACTCTGTGAACTCCTTTGTTTTCTGCTGTACGTCTATAGAGATTCTTATGCTGGCCTGAGCGAAGTCATAAGAAATGGACTCAGAAGACCACTACAATTGCTGTACATCTGTAGTTCTTTCACATCAAAGGTAACTATGGCAATAGTGAAATTAGAAATGTTCGTCATGCAAGATATTTTGCCTATTGTTCTAACACATTTCCCAGCTCATTACCGCAAGAGCCATTACATTATTTTAATGTTTATCAAAAATTAATGAGTCTTTTTTTTGTTTTCTTATTTAAATTTTTTTTTATGGTCTTGCTTATCAGTGTTTCGCTGTTCCAAAGTTAATTCAAACGAACGTTATTCCAGAAAATTCTCATATCAAAAGATTTAAATAAATTTGTACTTCTGCTATTTCTTCAATCCGCTATGCCAATTGGAATCGCGTTTTCTATTCAATTCATAAACTTAAATACACATAAATAATTAAATAATAGAAAAAACAGCAAGAACAACAACAACAACAACACAACAACAACAACACAACAACAACAACAACAACAGCAGCAACGACAACAACAACAACAACAGTAACAACAACAACAACATTAGTTAAAGGGTATCGCGAAAGGCTGGAGGCCCAACAGTCCGAGTTCTTTTACAGGGTTTAGAAAACCTAAAGGATTACTGCAATAAAAATGTGAATCTGAGAGGGGAATATCTATATATATAAAACTCTATACTGGATAAAATCATAATTAACCGATCCTCTTGTATTTTCTATTACTCAAAGCCAGGAACTTTTCAGCACGCTCACGTACTAATGATTTCAAATTTTGACAAAAGGGTAACCGTCTGATTGGGAGATACTAGTAGACTACATCGACTTTTATTTATTCTATTAACCGCGAAATGACCGAAGGCAAAATCGACCTCGGTAGAATTCAAACTCAGAATGTAGCGGCAGACGATACACCGCTAAGCATTTCGCCCGGGATACTAACGGTTCCGCCAGCTCATCTCTTTAATGATAATTAAAACAATACCTGTTGTCATAGGTACCTTGTGCCAAAATTAGAATAGAATTATCAGTTATATATATGTATGCATATACATACATGCATATATATATATATATATATATATATATATATATATATATATATATATATATATATATATATATATATATATATATATATATGGATTTGGAGGGATATTTGGCTGTTAATTTTAGCAGGTGATATCGTAAGAGCTCTTTTATCATTCGTTGAACAACTCCACCATTGTTGATTGCGCTGATTATTCCATTAATCAACGGGATCCAGTGTTGCATTCTGGGACACGTTGTACTCTGTGAACTCCTTTGTTTTCTGCTGTACGTCTATAGAGATTATTATGCTGGCCTGAGCGAAGTCATAAGAAATGGACTCAGAAGACCACTACAATTGCTGTACATCTGTAGTTCTTTCACATCAAAGGTAACTATGGCAATAGTGAAATTAGAAATTTTCGTCATGCAAGATATTTTGCCTATCGTTCTAACACATTTCCCAGCTCATTACCGCAAGAGCCATTACATTATTTTAATGTTTATCAAAAATTAATGAGTCTTTTTTTTGTTTTCTTATTTAAATTTTTTTTTTATGGTCTTGCTTATCAGTGTTTCGCTGTTCCAAAGTTAATTCAAACGAACGTTATTCCAGAAAATTCTCATATCAAAAGATTTAAATAAATTTGTACTTCTGCTATTTCTTCAATATGCCAATTGGAATCGCGTTTTCTATTCAATTCATAAACTTAAATACACATAAATAATTAAATAATAGAAAAAACAGCAAGAACAACAACAACAACAACAACAATTATAATAATAATAATAATCGTAATAATAATAATAATAATAATAATAATAATAATAATAATAATAATAATAATAATAATAAAAAATTGAAAACGTAATGAGCAACTCCATATTTATCTTTTTAGTGAGTCACTAGAAAGTAAGAATATAGCTATTATCTTGTCATGAAATACAAGACGTCAAATATTTGGATAAAATTGTCTTTCTTGCTTTTAAAATTACCTTGGTTACATTAAAATCCACTATTTATTTACAATCTTATATATGTCTCTCTCTCTCTCTCTCTCTCTCTCTCTCCACACATGCACACACACACACACACACACACATATATATATATATATATATACATATATAACTTACAGAGATGTACTTGCATAGCAAGTGATCTGAATCGTTAGGAAGTTGGGCAAATTGCTTAGCGTTTTTTGGTCTGTCTTTACGTTCTGTGTTCAAATTCAGTCGATGTCAACTTTGCCTTTCATCCTTTCGGGGTCGACCCCAGTTCTCACTTTATCGATGAGTGTAGATGATATCGACTAATCACATCTAAAATTTTCTAGCTTTGAGTTAAATTAAAAATCCTTATTTTAATTCGGAACCGTGACAAAAATCCTTAAAGCGTCGAACTAAATTTTTTACACTATTTCTTCTATCTCTTATTTTCTGATCCCAAATCCTTTCGTGGTAAACTTTGTTTTATTCTTCAGAAGTCGATAAAATAAGATACCCGTCAAGTACTGGAGTCTTTTTAATCAACTAACCTCATCCATTTCTTAAAAGAAACAAAATGGCTGACATTGTACCTAAATTAGTTACGACTATTTTAAGACCGTTTATTACGTTTAAACTTTGCTTTAAATGAAATCATTAGTAAAGTCCTATGCTAACAGTCATAATTTGTTTATATTTTCGACTCTTTTTTTTACCCTCGAACCGCAATTAGCAGTATTTTCGAAATTAGACTTAAAACTCAATTAGCTAACTATTCCAGTCAGCATAACATAACATTCAGCACGACAAATTGAATACTATTTACTATTATTATTATCATCATTATTATTATTATTATTATTATTATTATTATTATTATTATTAGTAGTAGTAGTAGTAGTAGTAGTAGTAGTAGTAGTAGCAGTAGTATATTTTTTAACTTTGAAAGATTTAAGCAATCATCAAAGTAGAAGATTAATATTTACCTTCAAAGCATAATTAGGGTAACTTTAATTTTTACTGTACATGCACAAATTCAAGCATGTATGATGTATACATACGTACGTACTCACGTACGTACGTGCATGAGTACGTACGTGCAGACCTACTTACTTACCTGCCTATCAACCTACCTACCTACCAACCTACCTACATACATACATACATACATACATACATACATACATACATACATACATACATACATATATACATACATACATACAGTATACAGCATATACGCCTCCTACATATATAGATAAAATTATGAATATGAGCGTATGTGAAATTGTTTATGTATGCATATGTAACCATGAGTGTATATGAAACGCATTTATATGCACATACACATGCATATCCTAAATATGGTAATCTCTCTTTCCTACTATATATATATATATATATATATATATATATGTATATATATATATATATATATGCATGTGTGTGTGTGTATATATGTATGTGTACCTATGTTTGTACGTACTGTACGTATATATATATATATATATATATATATATATATATGTTATACTATTATACGATTGAACGATTCTAAGTAAGTTTACCTATCTATCTATCTAGCTAGCTATATATATATATAATATATATATATATATATATATATATATATATATATATGTATGTATGTAGTATGTATGTATGTATGTATGTATGTTTTTGTGCATAGGAATGCGAATGTATGTGCAAAGGTGAATGAAGCGTACGCGCGCAAAGAGAGGGAAACACAATGGAGGGGGGGGAAGCTAAAGTGAGAAGAAGAGAAAAAGAAGAGAAGAGAAAGAGAGGCAGAGGGCTAGATATATATATCTATATATATATATATATATATAGAGAGAGAGAGAGAGAGAGAGAGAGAGAGAGAAGAGAGAAATAGATGGACAGAGACAGAAACAGACAGAGAATGAATTGGTTTCTAATATTAACAAGTATGGATCATTTATTTATTTTTTTTTTTCACATATTTCTGTCAGAAATAATTGCTTCACATTTTGTTAGAAATTGCTATCAATTTCCACGAAACGATTTTATCTTCTTTCCAATTATCACTGCATGGTACTCTTGAAACGCTTGTAATGCAATTCAATTCAGACGACTCTTTTGTCTTCAAAGAAAGACGGGGTACTCTGGCCATTTATACAGGATACGCTCCGATGAAGGGGCCTAATTGGCGCAATTAGGTGCTTAACGGTAAACGTTCTGGCGCTCTTTCTTCTGAGTTCAAATCCGTGCTAAATCAACATTAAAAAAATTTTTTTTTCGAAGCATATACATAAAGTAAGGGTTCTAGACTGGGATCGATTCTGTTTCTTTCTACCTCCTGATATTTATTTTTTTTGTCTGATTTTTTTCTTCTTGCAGAGCTAAACTGTGGGTAGTCTCACCTGAAGAGGCATGGACTCCGCCACGTCTCGTTATTTTCAGCAGCATAAGCGACTATGGAATGGTTAAATAGTAGTCTTATTTACTGAGTCGATAAAAAGGACTCAGTCATACAAGGGCCGGGCGAAATGCGTAGCCGTATTACGGAAATGCTTATTCGTATTACGTCTGCCGTTACATTCTGAGTTCAAATTCCGCCAACGTCGAATTTGCCTTTCATCCTTCCGAGGTCGATAAATAAATACCAGTTACGCACTGGGGTCGATGTAATCGACTTAATCCCTTTGTCTGTCCTTGTTTGTCCCCTCTAAGTTTAGCCCCTTGTAGGCAATAAAGAAATATATCTATCTGTTTGTTTGTCTGTCTGTCTGTCTATCTATCTATCTATCTATCTATCTATCTATCTATCTATCTATCTATCTATCTACCTGTCTGTAGGTCTCTCTCTCTCTCTCTCTATCTCTGTCTGTCTGTCTGTCTGTCTATCTATCTGTCTGTTTATCTATCTATCATCTATCTATTTGTTAGTCTGTCTCTCTCTCCCCTTTTCTTCCCCCTCCCTCTCCCCTCTTTCTCTCTCTGTATCTAACAGTACCATCCGCCAACCCCTTTCATCCTTTTCTCGGGTATATCTTTCGACATTTACATAAATTCTTTTGTCTTTTCTTTCTAATTCACAGTTCTTTTTACTCCTAGTCTTGTGAATCGTTATCTGATATTATGTACATGACGTCATTAGACACAGCGATATCATATTTCTGAAAATATTCAGATCTTAAAGATTCTTGCAGCAGAGTGTCTTTTCCAAGAGAGAGAGAAAGTGAGAGGGGGGAGGGAAGGAGGAGAGACGACAGTGTAAAAAAGTTATACTGACTTCAATTTTTTTATTTGCTTTGTTTTGTTTTAAATATCTCCTTCGTGACTATAAATAAATGATGTTCTTGTGTTGCTTCAGGTATATGCAAGTATTGAATTGTAATGGAGTCACACATTTTATAGAGAGAGAACTGTCTTTCGCATCGATCCCAGTGCTACAATGGTACGTTGCTCTACCGACTTAGAAGGATAACCGATACAGGTGATCTTCGGAGATTTGAACACATAACCTGACAGGGTACAGGACGATCATTTTCTCCAACATTCAGTCCGTTCTGTGAACACAATAACCTCGCTAATCCGTGAACGTTTAGGCCTAAGCATATTTCAAAACAGTTTGTATATTGATGCTTGTATCTGTTGGGTTATATGTGAAGGCCAGTGGCCTAGTTGTTAGGATGTTGCATTTCCGATCGGTAGATCGTGGGTTAGATTCTTGGAGCGGGCGGCGCGTTACGTTTTTGAGCAAAACGCTTTATTACCACGTTGCTCCGGTCCACTAAGCTGACAAAAATGAGTTGTACCTTATGTCGAACGGCTGCTGTCACGTGTAAGAAGAATCCTGTTGTCAGCGAAAATTGCAACGCCACTTTCCTTAATTTCTAGTACTAATTGAAAAGGAAGTCGTGAATAGAGTACTACTTGAAAAGGAGTGAGGATAGAGTACTACTTGAATAGAGAATAGAGAGTGAGAATAGAGTACTACTTGAATAGAGAATAGAGCGTGAGAATAGAGTACTACTTCAATAGAGAATAGAGAGTGAGAATAGAGTACTTCTTAAAAAGGAGTGAGAATAGAGAGTGAGAATAGAGTACTACTTTAATAGAGAATAGAGAGTGAGAATAGAGTACTACTTGAATAGAGAATAGAGAGTGAGAATAGAGTACTACTTGAATAGAGAATAGAGAGTGAGAATAGAGTACTACTTCAATAGAGAATAGAGAGTGAGAATAGAGTACTACTTGAATAGAGAATAGAGAGTGAGAATAGAGTACTTCTTGAAAAGGAGTGAGAATAGAGACCTACTTGAGAATAGAGAAGCAATGTAACAAGACTGGCACTTTTTATTCAAAGGGCCAGTCTTGTTTCATTGTGTCTCACTGAATCTCCTTGAGAACTACGTTAAGAGTATGCGTTTAATTTCACGTGCAGGCTGGTCAGTTGAAGGAATGAACTGGAACCCTCGTCATCATAACAGACGGAGCACCGGTAAATGCCATTAAATATGGTAATAATAGCAGCCAAATCACCTTCAAATCTCAACCAGGCGTCTCAAAATAAATAAATATATATTTGTGAAGGATGCCTTATGTAGAATAATGTTAGATATGTATAGCCAAAATATTTCGGATGTTCTTGTTTTAAAGTTCCTTAGCATGCAAGTCAGAAGCAAAGAAAAGAAGGAGAGATTCCGCCAGAACACAAAACCGTTTTTGTTGCTTGACAAATGACATGGAATCGATACTGCAACACCGAGATTGCGTTCGCTCATATGTCTACTCGTATAGGTGAGAAATGGAGTGAAACAACAACAGCAGCAGCAACAACAACAACAACAGCAGCAGCAGCAACAACAACAACAACAAACGCGTCACTGATGTTTTGACTTGGGTTCACTGTTCTTTAAGATAACCTGAAATAAACCATTTGGCTTCACAGAACGTTTAAAGATCAGGGAATTTGACGAGTAAATCGATCTTGGTACATTACTAGTACTTTATTTTATAGACTCTGGAGGGATGAAAACCAACGGTAACATCAGCGTGATTTGAACTCGGCCCACAAAGAACCGAAACAAATATATCACAGCGTTTTTTCCCCCGACGCTTGAACGATACTGCCAATCCACAACAGTGATTAAACAGAAATGACCGTGGTTGTTGTTGTTGTTACCGTTCCTGTTGTTGTCTTCTTCTTCCAATTAGGACTCACGCCATTAGCCACAAAGAATAATCTCTAATTCGAGCCTACTCTATGCTACTAAGAATGCGTGTGGCAACTTGAAGATCCACCCACCATATGCAATAGACTGGCGGTTGCACGGGTGCGAAAGCTACGTTGTTATCTGCATTCCGTAAACGGTGGCTTTTAACGGGTGGAGAGCTGAACCATCCTGGGGTACAGAGGATTCACAATCTAGACTAGGGTCTGAAATTTTACCACACCATAGGGGGTTACACCATGGTTCCTCTGCTTTGTGGCAGACTTAGGAAGAAAGAGTGAGAGAAAGTTGTGGTGAAAGAGTACAGCGGGGTTCACCACCACCCCATGCCGGAGACTCGTGGAGCTTAGGTGTTTTTGCGCAATAAACACTCACAATGCCCGGTCTGGGATCCGAAATAACGTTCTTACGACCGCGAGTTCGCTGTCCTAACCACTGGGCCATTGCGCCTCCACTCCTGCTGTTGGTAGGGGTGTTGCTGTTGCTGGTTTTTAGTTCTACTCATAGTCACCTTGTCTTTTATTCAAACATGATGTATATCAAACGGCACAAGCCAATGTGTTCATTTATCAAGACGGTAGGCGCGTACTTTGAGTAAGATTTCTCAACCATTTCTAGCAGACCGTGTAGCTATCTAGAGGTTCTCAGGTGCAGTTGCAGACACAGACAAGTGCATTTTCTCACTTCTGTTGCTGGCTAGAATCAAAATCATTGATAATTATCTGTTTCTTTGTTGTATCAAAAACCTCTAAGCGTTCATTAAGACGTCGTTTGTCTTTGATTACTGTTGGCTTATCACAGTGCTTTTCAGCCATTTTTTTTTTGCCTATGGACTTCTTTTGATTCCAATTTTACGAAGATGGACCATCGTAGCCATTCGATGCATTTAAAAGCGTATAGTTTTATACTCAAATATTATTAGGAACCGTATATATATTATTATTAAAAACTTTGGGTATAGCAGAAGTATAAACAATTTATTACAGATAAATTTTGATGAAAATTTCTTATATGGACCTCACAAGGGGCCATATCAACCTCGGCTGAGAACCGCTGACTTAGCAGAACAGAAAGAATACCCGCCACCAAACCTCTTCGACCACCAACCTTACGACTGCTATACGCTTTGTGTGGTTCATGTTTCATACATATACGTGTGTTTGTATGTATGTATGTATGTATGTATGTGTATGTATGTATGTATGTATGTATGTATGTATGTATGTGTGTATGTGTGTATGTATGTATGTATATATGTATGTATGTATGTATGTATATGCATGTGTGGTGTGTGTGTAATATAATATGTGACAATTATTCGGTTGCCATAATAAGACTCCGAGTTTCGGATGTCGGGGTGGAAAACTGCTCCGGCAATCAAAACATGATGCCCTAGCTTTAACTACAAATACCAATGGACCCGTACAAGATCGGTTTAGGAAGGACATTATCCAAATTAAAGGCATTTTATCACTGCCTCGATAACTGACGAGATGCCGGAGCAGTTTTCACCCCTGACATCCGAAACTCGGAGTCTTATTACGGCAACCGAATAATTGTCACATATTATATTACAGATAGATTCCCATATTTACATAATATCGAGGTCTCATTTATATGTTTTGTTGTATTACCATTACTATTTATACACACACACACACACACACACACACACACACACACACCATATATATATGTATATACATACATACATACACACACACACACACACACACATATATATATATATACTGTGCGGCACCTTGGACAAGTGTATTCTACTAAGCCCTATATGAGGACTGTTTGGTCTGTACTACCGCTTGACAACCAGTGTTGGTTTGTTTACATCTTCCTGACATAGTAGTTCGGATTAAAGAAACCGGTAAAATAAGTATCAGATCTAAAAATTTAAAACAAAGTACTTCGAAGCAGTGCTCTAGCATGATGCCGTTCAGTGACTGAAACAAGATAAGAATAAGAGAATATAAGAATAAAAGAATGCAGAACGGATTTCATTTAAGGCACATTGCAAGAAATGAATTATTTTCTTTTTTTAAAAACTTGACACTTTCGTGATATTCATGTAAGCATATTGGTTCATCCCTTTATAGATAATGCTGTAATGCAGCTAACGTAGCTACTTCACTTAGGTCCCTATTTTCACACTGAGAGAGGAGCTATCTGTTGGTTTACATTATGGAATATCTGCATGACAGTAAAAGCTTAGAAGCCATGTAAATGCAACATTATCATGAGAAAAATGTGCCATTGTATAACCGCTTTAATCATAACCTTCGCTGACATTTCATCTGATGAGAATATATGCCAATATTCTTGAGAGAATTCCAATGCTGCTGCATGGATGACTGATATCCTTCATTTTGTATGGGTTAGGTTTTCACATTAAGTTGCATAAAGCAATGTTTAGAATTAGTAATCACATCACTCTATTAAATTATCACGTGACATACATTAGTCATATGCCAACTATTTCGTTTGGAATGCATTTGCAGAATTAATGGTTTATTGCTAAGAATGTATGGAGATTGCTGATCAGTTCCTTATGTTACGATCTAATATATCAAATTCTTTAATAAACCAGTTCAGTGCAAGAAATCCATATATTTTGGCTGCGCTATAAAAGCATTTTTAGCACATACAATTTTCTTACAGTTCTTAATGAGAATATTTTTTGATAGAACTTTTTCTAATATTAACTTCAACAGAAACCGAACACAAGGTAGTCATATACGACTAGAGTTTATTACATGTTAGTTAAACAAACATCGTTTGAAGGGTTTTACTTCAAAAAACGTATGCTTTGTTTCATGAAACGTTTCTAATAAATCTTGTGAAATTGGTAATTTTTCCTCTCTTAACTGCTCATTCGCATTTTACATTACTAATGTCTAGTTTGTTTAATATGCGACTTATAAAGGCTTCATGACTTTTATTTAGTGTCTAGTGGTGAGAGAGCAGAATCGTTAGCACGCCAGACAAAATAGATAGATAGATAAACAGACAGACAGACAGATAGATAGATAGACAGACAGATAGATAGATAGATAGATAAATAGATAGATAGATAGATAGATAGATAGATAGATAGATAGATAAATAGATAGATAAATAGATAGACAGACAGACAGAGAAACAGATAGATAGATAGATAGATAGATAGATAGATAGACAGACAGACAGATAGATAGATAGACAGATAGACAGACAGACAGATAGATAGAAAGAGCGACAGACAGGTAAATAGATAGATAGATAGATAGATAGATAGATAGATAGATAGATAGACAGACAGACAGATAGATAGATATATTTCTTTATTGCCCACAAGGGGCTAAATATGGAGGGGACAAACAAGGACAGCCAAAGGGATTAAGTCGATTACATCGACCCCAGTGCGTAACTGGTACTTTATTTATCGACCTCAAAAGGATGAAAGGCAAAGTCGACCTCTGAAAATGGTTAGCGAAATTTCTTCCGGTTCAAATTCTGCTGTGTTTGACATTACCTTTCATCCTTTCTGTGTCAGTAAAATAAGTAACTGTTGAGCACTTGGGTCGATGAATTCGAGTTAACCCCCGTCCCTGAAATTGCTGGCCTTGTGCCAAAATTTGAAACTTTTATGGTGTCTTCTGTATATCTTTAGTCACTTCGCTTAAAGGTGCGTAGCTTAGTGATTAGAGGTGTTCAGTTCACGATCACAAGGTCGTGAGTTCGATTTCCGAGATTGCATTGTATGTCTTTGAGCAAGGCACTTTATTTCACATTGCTCCAGTTCACTAATCTTGTAAAATTGTGTGTTACCTGTAATTCAAAGGGCCAGCTTTATCACATTCTGTGTTATGCTGAATCTCCCTGGGAACTACGTTAGGGATACGCGTGTCTGTGGAGCGCTCAGCCATTTCCACGTTAATTTCACGAACAAGCTATTCCATTTATCGGATCAACTGATACAGTCATCGTCGCAAACCGACGGAATGCCAGTAAGTCACTTCGTATTTTCATTGAAAAATTTGGATGATTATCTCAGTATTTTAATAGAGTAATTTTGCAACCTTGCAAATTTATAAATATATTTTTTTAATCTGTTGTTTCTTTTTTAGTGGATATCTTCAAAAACTTTATTTTACTACTTTTTCAGGGTCCACTTTATAATTCCCTTCCTCTGTGACAAGTTTTTCATTCACTCTATTGGAAAGATTATCTCTTTCTTTTCACCCACGTCTTCTTATGTAATATTCAACATCACTCAACTATTCTTTTTAATGGTCTTCATTTTATTTCCCTTTTCTTATCATACGTCTGTCATTTTATTTATTTACGTATTTATCTTTATTTCGGTCTTTAATTCCTGTAGTTAAGGGAACTGAAAACATGCATGAGAGAATTCTGCCCTTGTAATTTGATAAACTCACGATATAATAACCAGACGATTCCCCAAACGACATCTATAATATCTTTTAATTTACACTGTTCTTCAGAAAAAAAAATTGTTCTTCGGTTTAAAGATAACTATTAAAGTGACATTTAACATGTTCAAGTAAAATAATAGACATGCTAACAACCTTAAACAACTTGTCAAGCAGCGTAAAGTAGTAGGATAGATAGATAAGATAGATAGATAGATAAGATAGATAGATAGATAGATAAGATAGATAGATAGATAGATATATAGATAGATAGATAGATAGATAGATAGATAGATAGATAGATAGATAGATAGATAGATAGATAGATAGATATGTTTCTTTATTAGCCACACAGGGCTGCACACAGACGGGACAGATTACAAAGTAGAGCTTTTCTTTTTGTGGAGAAAAAAAAGTGGGGTAGGTTTTCGATCAAAAGGGATCGCAAAAGGGAAAGAAAAAAAGGAAGAAAGAAGAAAAAAAGCTCAATAGGGATCGTGTATCACAGAAATGTCATGATGTAAGGTGTAAAGGGGGAAAGCAGATAAGGTTTATCCGTGGAAAGAAAAGCCTACGGAATAGATAGATAGATAGATAGATAGATAGATAGATAGATAGATAGATATGTTTCTTTATTAGCCACACAGGGCTGCACACAGATAGAACAAATTACAAGGTAGAGCTTTTCTTTTGAAGGTTTTTAAAAAAAAAGGGGGGGGGGGAGTTTCGATCAAAAGGGATCGTAAAAGGAGAGAAAGAGGACAAAAAAAGGGGGGTTAAAAAAAAAGGGGGGAGGAAAAAAAAAAAATTGATCAATAGGGATCGTTATCACAGAAATGTCAATATGAAGTGTAAAGGGGAGGACAGGTGAGGTTTACCCGTGGAAAGAAAAGCCTACGGAAAAGACCACGGTAGCCTCGGTCAATGGAGTCACATGTTATATTTCTTTTTTTTTTTTTTTGCGAATAAGCAACTCTGTTTTCAATTTCTGGGTTCATAGGATCATGCTCATAGGATCAATGCTTCGTCATTCATACGTACCATTCTTGCTACATTCACCCATCTTTTTTTAAAACATTCGCTAGACAAAACTTGCCTCTCTACTCTCACTTTCCTTTTCAAGTGGTACTTGAAGAAGTTGATGAGAGATTGACCAGAGAGGAAAGTGTTTGTCTCCAATCCTTTCAGACGCGTCCACCAGATACATTCTTTCGCCATAGCCACAAGGATGATGAAAATAGCTCTTCCTTCCCGTTTGAAGATAGATAGATAGATAGATAGATAGATAGATAGATAGATAGATAGATAGATAGATAGATAGATAGATAGATAGAGAGCAGGAGAGGGAGACGGAGGAAGAGAGAGGTGAGGGAATAAACAGTAATAGTATCTTCATGTAATTTTCCTTGTGGAATAAGGTATTGCGCTGTTACGGAGACAAGAAGGAAAACAAATAGTTTGTTGTTAAGTATTTGTTTGACCAAGATAGAATCTGGTTGATGAGCCAGAACGGTGAAATACTGGCACTGTCTTCTGAATGACGTTTCTCTTCAAATGCTGCTAAAATCCTTCAACGTTCGAATTCCACTTTTCTTAAAAAACCGTAAAAGCTTTTGTAAAGTGAGAAGACAGAAAAAAAATCGATACCAGGAAATTATCATTATTATTAGTGAGTAAAAAGGCGGTGAGCTGGCAGAAACGTTAGCACGCCGGGCGAAATGAGTAGCCGCATTTCGTCTGCCGTTACTCTCTGGGTTCAAATTTCGCCAAGGTCGACTTTGCCTTTCATCCTTTCGGGGTCGATTAAATAAGTACCAGTTACGCACTGGAGTCGATATAATCGACTTAATCCGTTTGTCTGTCCTTGTTTGTCCTCTCTGTGTTTAGCCCCTTGTGGGTAGTAACGAAATAGGTATTTCGTCTGCAGTTACGTTCTGAGTTCGAATTCTGCCGATGAATTAAGTACCAGTGAAAAACTGGGGCGATGTAATCAACTGTTCCCTGCTCCCCAAATTTCAGGCCTTGTGCCCGTAGTAGAAAGGATTATTATTATTATTGTTGTTAAGCCGACAGGTGGTAGAATCGTTAGCACGGCAAGCAAAATATTTGGCGGCGTTTCATTCGTCTTTCCGTTCTGAGTTCAAATTCCACCGAGGTCGACTTTGTCTCTGGTCCTTTCGGGGCGGATCAAATAAGTACCAGTTACGCACTGGTATCGATGTAATCGACTAGTTTTCTCCCCACAAATTTCAGTAATTAAAAACAAAGGCACCCACCTTACCACATCTATAGGGCGATTTTTCTCAAGGTTACTATCCTTCAAATTCTCCTAACAGTGTACTGATGAACTACGTAAGGACTATGGGCGGTTGGATGGATCTTCCATATTACTCTGTGAGTAGCAAAGAGCCATAAGATCTTTCTCAATCTCACAGGACTGTTTTTCTTTTCGGCTTCTGAGGCGTACAAATATTTTCCCCTACGTCGCAGGAATATTCGTTTTTCCTAGCTGAGTGGACTGGAGCAACGTGAAATAAAGTGTCTTGCTCAAGGACATATCACATTGCTCGGTCTAGGAATCGAAACCGCAATCTTACGATCATGATTTCGACACCCGAACCACTACGCCTCCATGTTAAGACTTTGATGTAAAATGATTGATTGAGGCACTTCGATGTGGGACCGATCCACAGACCCTATGGTTGTGAAACAAATTTTTGAAACTGCTCAGCGATGTCTATATACCTAGCTATAGTAACCATCGTTGAAATTGCCCTCGAGTGTTGATGAAGAATCCCTATGGTATAAGACAGTTGTTTTAGGGGTGGCAAAGTGGGATCGAAGCTGTTGCACTGCAGTTGTAAAACGAACTTCTTAACTGCACAGCGATATTTACATGATTAGCTATACTTTCACGGTCTTCCGAATAGTTTCCATCCATGAAATTGCACTGTCAACATAATGGTGAATACGCGATATCTATTTATATGACAAGTGTTTGAGATACTACGAAGTGGGATTGAGCCCAAAACTCCATTGTTACGAAACGAACATCTTAACTGCAGAGCATAGCCTGCAGTTGCACAGTGTTGTCAGCCTTGAAGCTAACCATGAAATTGTATACACAAATATACAAAACAAGCTACGATGTTAGTCAAGAAAGCAGAATTATTCATAAGAAAATACTATTTATTCACTTGTCTTTCTATATAACTTTTGCTTCAGGTGTCATCGATAACTTCCAGGCATTCGTCGCCTAGCAACGCTACCTAATATTCCTAATAAACTATGGCAAGTGCTTAATTTAACGGATTATATTCGATGTAGACAGAGAGATACAAATGGGACCAAACAGCTGGAGATAGAAAGACAAGTAAGGTTTATAAATGGACGAGAGAGACTCCATGAAGTCATCCACAGAACCATAAATGCTAATATTTGAAATAAACCCATATTATTCTTCATGGCAATCTACTGTGAACTGAAATTATAGAAAGTCTAGAGAAATATATTGCAATCATTTACGTTCTGAGTTCAAACTCCACGCTGGAAGTCGATAGATTTACCGTTTCTTTTCTTTACGAGTTAATAGAAATACGTCAAGTGGAAACAGTTGGTTTCGACTTGACTGTCTTCTAGTTGAGAATTTGTGGCCTTGTCACAGAAACGCTACTACTACTACTACTACTACTACTACTACTGCTACTACTACTGCTACCACTGCTGCTGTTGCTGTTGCTGCTACCGTCACCAATACTACTACTGCTGATACTACTACTACCATCAATTCTACTACTACTACTACTGCTGCTGCTGCTGCTACCGTCACTAACACTACTACTGCTGATACTACCACTACTACTACAACCACTACTACTACGACTTCTACTACTACTACCACTACTACTGCTACTACTACTAATACTACTGTCATCGTCACCACCATTACCACCACGAACACTTCTACTGCTGCTGCTACTACTACACACTACTATCACCACCACCATCACCACCCTCACTAGATGAAAGGAACCTATAATACGCTGTTCGATGATCTGCTGTAAATAGCAGCCACTTATCCCTCATATCCCATTCTGTCATCATATAAAAAAAGGAGTCACAGCTGGAACCCCTTTGATCACAGATCTGCGAAACTAGTACTTACATGGTTACTAAATAGCAAGAAATACATTGCATATTGTCTTTCCTTCTTCTGTTTGATAAGTAAGCAGTGGCTTAATGAAGCGGGAGTGTAACAAGAAGCGGGTTAGGGGCCAGATTTAAGGGCTACAAAATTTCCTTTTGATTATGTTAACGTGGGGTTAGATATGACGATGGTAGCATATTCTTTTGCATGTCTTATATGTTTATCCTTTTCCTGTCCTGTATATCACATGTGATGCTCAGGAAAAATATTGCCATTTCCCTGCGTCATATATGATACATATTCCCAATTCTTTTTCAACTACATAGGCGTAGGAGTGGTTGTGTGGTAAGTAGCTGTGCTTACGAACCACATGGTTCCGGGTTCAGTCCCACTGCGTGGCACCTTGGGCAAGTGTCTTCTTCTATAGCCGCGGGCCGAAGCCTTGTGAGTGGATTTGGTAGACGGAAACTGAAAGAAGTCCATCGTATATATGTATGTATA
>NC_043005.1:78213647-78226147 GCF_006345805.1 Octopus sinensis | reverse complement strand
CATTGTGGATTATAAATTGGCTGCATGATATATTACGTTATTTTCTTTCCTCATGAGCGACTAAAATCATGATTTTCTAGATATTATTTCGAAAGTATTCCTTGTTAAATAAAGGAGATACTTTGATGTGGTTCCAGTCAAGGCCTTATTGTGACAAGAAGTGTGTTTATCATTGTTGTCTCACCAAACACTCGAGTGACACATTGTACATAGGAACTGTCGATCGATATTTATAATCATTACTATATGCTGAATCAACCAAAACTATATCAGAAAAAGATCGATAATATATTTTAAAGGAATGGATTTTTGTTAAATCTAGGCGGCTTCTCTCTCTGTCTCTTGAGTACGTTACACACTTAAATTCCCACGATGGAACGGAATAAAAGACAATCAGAAGAAATAAACGGTAAGAAAACAATAAAGATAATATAATAATATGACAAAGAAAAGAAATAACAATGAAAATAAAACCAAAAAGACTTTTGTGTAAAAAGGAAATTGGCTTTAAGCTGATAAATCTAATGGAACATGCAGGGTAAAAGAGAAGGAATAATTCCATGTGGATTTATTTATTAACTCAGTGTATAAAATGTTGATAAATTTATAATGTAACTACTTGGAAGAACGGAGTTTTCTTATATTTCTGTTCTCAAACATACCAAGAGGGAAATAATGGTAAATGCTATTTATTTAGAACTAACTAGCGGCTTCTGCCAACTCCATCTCCAATCAATCGATTTTTCCTTTCTGCTAGAAATCAGCTTCCATGAAATTCACACAGTTCTCTTGACATGCAATATTATTGCTAAAAATAGTTTTATTCTTATCAGCTGATGAAAAAGACGGTGGGTAATTTTTTTTTTCTTCTTTTAATTGAATCGTTTGTATTAATTTATATAAATTTTAGGGCACGATATGTTTTACAAGCCGTAATTTGTGAAATATTTTTAAGCTTTGAAGTACAATAAGGAAATAAATAATATTTTTAAAAAATTGAAAGGAGAGGAAAACTAAAAAAAAAAACAAAAAAACATCTGCAAGTAACATAAAAATGAAAACGCGCAGAAAATTAATCACAACTATTCCATTGTTTGATAAATAGATAGATAGATAGATAGATAGATAGATAGATAGATAGATAGATAGATAGATAGATAGATAGATAGATAGATAGATAGATAGATAGATAGATAGATAGATAGATAGATAGATAGATAGATAGATAGGAAGTGTGAGATGGACAGAAAAGGAGACAGAAAGACAGAGAACTAGATAGAAAGGACATGGGAAGAAAAAATATTTTGCAGTCTTTTATAGCATCGATTTGGAGAATTGGTTGCTTTTCCAGAAGAGTGCATATTACTGGTAAAAAATAACAGAACGAATGAATAAAAGAATAAAACGTGACAATATCTCGATATCTTACTTCAATAGAAACCAGAATTCCACTAAAATGGAAGAAATAAGATTCTGATAGATAAATAACTAAATTCGTATGTATTTTATAGTTCTGCTAACATCACGGATAATTAATTTTTTATTAGAAACCTCTTAGTTGTTTGAAAGAAATCTTTAATAAAGTTGAACGAATCTCGCTTGTTTGTAACTCAGCTTTAAACTAAAAGAACTTTCTTGTTAATAAATTTTGCTATGGGTTTTTTTTTTAGTTGCTGGAAAATATATGTAATTCTTTCATTTATTTTCGTGTTACGCTCAGTGGAGTGTGGCCGTTAGTGGGTAACATTATTCTAGAAATAAAGGATCATGACATATTTAGACCGTGCAGAACACACACACACACACACACCCACACACACACACGCACGCACACACTTACAAGCATACGAATGATAAGCTTCCTCATAGTTTCCATCTGTCAAATTCGCTCACAAGGCATTTAGCTTAAGGTTACTGTAGAAGACACGTGCCCAAAATGCCGCGTAGTGGGACCAAACCTGAAACGTGGTTTGTCGACTAATTCCTGGTGAGAGTTGTTAGACAGAAACTGTGCGAAAGCCCATCACACATATAAAGGTGTGTGTGTGTGTGTATTTATATGTGTGCGTTTGAGTTTGTCACCAGCCCCTTCTTGACAACTGGAGCTGGTTTATTTAACTCACTGTAACTTAACAGTTCGGTTAAAAAGACTGATGGAATAACTACTAGCCTTTGAAATAATAACTGTCCACGAGGTGGTTATCTCTTCTACTAATCCCTTCAAGACGGTGCACCAGCATAGGCGCAGTACAATGCCTTAAACACGTAAAAGAAATTCGTAGAATTATTATTGATCTGAAGAGAGGATATTCAATTTTGTGCGCAACAGAACACGTGTGACTCTATTGTATTAGATTTATCTCAGAAGAATAAACTACTTGATATGAAGAACAGATAAGGCGATAACAGGCTAAAACAGTGTTTACCAAGAACAATGTTAATTAGGCTAGTAAAGCCAACAGATCAATTGAAAGCAACGTCATCAAATAAATGACTGCTGCACGGTAAAAGCTGGTGACGGCTTGCTTCTTAAGAAGTGAAGAAAGCGAGGGAACATGAGAGAGAGAGAGAGAGAGAGAGAGAGAGAGGAGAGTAAGGAAAGGATGTGGCGGGGGAATGATTGCTTGCGACAGGCTTTCAATTGCTAAAGGGAAGCAAAAGTTGTCGTTGTTATATATATATGAATAGAGAGAGAGTGTCTTGTCTCTATAGAAAAAGAATGACAGCTACACCTGTAACGTATGATATTCTATAATAGAATTATACAGAACTACTCTAACTAATTATTGCTATCAAATGCTGATGTTCAGCAATGAAGGAATGTTGTACTACAGCTGATCCAATAACAAAGAATCTCCCGATCACTCCTTACTCCCATATATATATATATATATACAGAGAGAGAGAGACATACATACATACATACACATACATACATACATACATACATACTACATACATACATACATACATACATACATACATACATACATACATACGTACATACATACATACATACATACGTACGTACATATGTACAGGGGTTGGACAAAATAATAGAAACACCTTGAAATTTCAAACAAATTTATTTTGATATAGGTAGAACCGCCTTTGGTAGTAATTACAGCTTGAATTCTACAAGGTATGGGCTCGTGCAAAGTTTGAACTGTTTCCAAAGGAATTTTTGTCCATTCTTAAGCTAAAACAGTAATATTGAGATCTGGGAACTGTGGTGACCAGATAAGATGTTCAACGTCACTAGAATATTCCTCGTGCCATTCAGTTACAACTTTAGCCGTGTGAATTGGTGCATTATCATCCTGAAAGATTGCATTTCCCTCCGGAAACAGTTCCGCAACCATAGGATAAATTTGCTCAGATGAAATGCTTAAATAGTCTTGACTATTAATTCTACCATGAAGGGAAACCATTGGGCCGGTGGATTTCCAAGATATTGCCCCACTGATCATCACAGATCCTCCACCACGTTTAACAGTTGGAAGAAGGCAGTCTGGGTCAAATGCTTCTTTTGGCTGTCTCCACACGTATACTCGGCTGGTGGTCGCAAATATTGTAGAGGATGACTCGTCCGAGAAAATAACATTCTTCCACTGCTCTAGGGAACAATTCTATAGGTTTTTACTCGACTCTGAATGCTTTGCAACGTTTTCTTTTGAAAGTAGTAGTTTTCTGATTGCAGCCCACCTGTGAAGTCCGGTTTTGTGCAGCTCCCGGTGAACAGTTTTTTACACGCAGCATAAAATGACTCCAATTGTAGTCTTTTCACTGCTAATTATAAAAGCTGTAAAAATGGAATAAAAATTAATGTTTATTTTTTAGACATAAAAATAAAATAAGCAATTCTGCAACAATTGGACAACAAGTTGTATCAAATTAATAATATAACACGAAAATGAAAGATGCCAAAATTTTCGGTAAAAATCCGAACTATTTCGGCTTAACCTGCTATATGAATATAGATAGATAGCTAGATAGATAGATAGACAGACAGACACATAGATAGATAGATAGATAAATAAATAGATAGATAGATAGATAGATGATAGATAGATAGATAGATAGATAGATAGATAGATAGATAGATAGATAGATAGATAGATAGATAGATAGATAGATAGATAGATGAATACGTAAATGGATATGTATATGTATGTATGTATACGTATAAATACGTATATACATTCATATATATATACACACAATAGAGAGAATCGAGTACTTGAATGATTTGCATCAGGTATGGTTGAGTTAACCTGTGATCACCACCTTTAGTCAAATAAGTATACAGTAAAATATTCAGGTTGTACATACAGAGAAAACCACCAGGGGATGGTCCAAAGTAAACGTTGTTTTGATCATAGGTTGTTTGGTATACTCCAGGATGTCCGACGTGTCGTGAATCCCTTTGGTGTATTATAAGCAAATGAATGGTAATATATGATGGATACATGCCAGTTCATTACATCTGTTTCTTACGCATTCTAAATACATGAATAAGTACATTAGATCAAATGATATATGTAAGCTCAGAACAATATAAGAACACTCTATAAGCACACTAGGAACACGCCTACCGACCAGCCGTGGCTGACCGCGAATTCGTGGTATGTATATAAATGTGTGTGTGTTTGTCTGTGTGAGTGAGTGGGTGTGTCTGTTTATATGTTCCTACATACACACATATGCATACTAACACGCTCACACGTGCGTCTATCTCTTTATTCTTGTCTCTCCTTCTATAAATGTATATGTGTGTGTCCGTATATATTATATATATATATATATAATAATATATATATATATATATATATATATGTATGTATGTATGTATGTATGTATGTATGTATGTATGTATGTATGTATGTATGTATGTGTGTGTGACAAGGTGTCAATCTATCAATAAATTTTAATTGGATACACGTTTGAGAAAAGTATTGAACTGCTTTTATTTAATTTGTTTTCAAAATCTGATCCCGTATTCAGCCTAGTTTCATTTCTACATCTTCAGGAAAGTGATTTTGTATAAACATCACAGTATCGCATTTCGCCATTCCGTAATGAAAAAATTCGAAAAATACTATCGACAGACGCAGTCAATATCCATATTGTCACTAACCAAACGTTACATTATGCTTCTTAGCTAAATTAATGTCGGCTTCAATTTCAAGTTAATCCCTTTGGAGACAGTATCAAATTTATATCGTTGACAGTATGTTGGAATCGATATTAAAGAGAAAATAATTTTAATCGACTAAATCACGTTCTCTCTTTCAATGAACATTTGTGAGCTTCTGTCATTGCACGACAAGCTCCTATTGAATTTATTCTTACATTTACAAAGAAAAATTTACAATCACTTTACTGATAGTTATGCTAATGTATAAAAATAAATAAGAATTGTGAACAATGTAAAACGAGAAGGCTCCAGCATGTTGAGATGTTTCGTGTAGATTCTCAGTTTTCGAGTTTCGTATCAATTCAGTTAACTTTTTTCTCAATAATGCCCATTCACAGACACTATTATACGAAAATATATAGAAGCACATAAGCGTATTTGTGAATTGTAAGATAATTGGTTATTACATATTAATAAAAACGAAAATTTCATTCAGTCGGTCTTCTCATTGATCGTACACACAATTGGATCTAAAAGAGCTGATTAATAACAATTTAGATGTGTTTATTACACGTTAGCTGCTATTCATCACACACCAAAATGGTCAGTGTTAATGCTCAGGCGAAGAACAAAATTTCTTTCTTGCCCAATTCAAGATCACAACATACATGTACACTGCAACATAATTTCTTTTCCTCAACAGGCCCTGCCCTATTTAACATTGTCCCGAGGGAGATCAAAGAGGAAAAGGATCCCATCAACTTTAAACGGAGTCTGGATAGATTCCTTCAAAGAATACCAGATAAGCCACCCATAATTGGATACAACTCACCCAACAAGAACTCACTACTTGAACAAAACTTGACTTAAACAGGATTCGAATAACCCTATCAGGTGGTGCTATTAAGTTAGACATGGCCTGGACCAATCTTTGGTCGAAACATATCTAAGTTATCTAAGTTATTTTAATACTCATTCGCAAACACACATACACACATATACGCACTGATGCACATATGCTTATTTGTGATATGTAAAATAATTGGCATTACATGTTATTCAAATGATGGTTTTATTCAATCTGTCTTCTTATTGATTGTAAACATCAGTGGATTTAGAATAAATGACAAATAACAGTTCAAAATGCGTTCACTACGCTATAAAACAAACAGGTATGAGTAACCTATTTTCGAGAAGCAGTCCGCTTGAGACATGGCGCAAGAACAGGTGAGCCGTAGTATTAGAAAAAAATTTTTTTCTTAGGGATACCATTCAGGAAGTCCCGTGGGCTGCCATTAGTCCACAACAGCTTAAAAGTAATGAAGGGACCTTTCACGCCAATCGCTATCAATCATACACCCGAAGGGGCGTTTTGGTGTTCACGAAGAAAATATTCGAACATATGTAGGCTGCTCGAAAAAAGTTCTATTCTTTTGCTCGTTACTGGTGTAAGTATAACAAAATTTGTCCGTAAGACTGAAATTACTTTGATACAATTCATTCATAAGAGCTGAAGCCTTACCATTGTTCACTCATTGCTCGGGAGTTCTTCATTATCTCTCCATCTCCATATATATTTCGAAAGTACTGTGGGGCGGGGGCTACAAAATGCTGGTGATGAAATAAGCAAAGCGATGCTTGAATGAGTGCTCTAGAAATCCTATATAGCAGGTTTATGCGTTATTAATGGAGTTGTTAGCACGGTATACATGCATTTTTAATGCACAGTTTACAATGTGCTTTAAACGATAGAGATTTATATTTCAGACGTTTTATGTCGTTCTTTCTATAAAATTTTAATATCGCACCGCTTAATAGAACTTTACACTTTAAGTGTCGTTAATCTTGTTGAACAGTCAAATGTCTTGCCTTTCGTGAATTATTCTCTGATCAAGGGTGAAAAGAATTTGTAACAGTGGCGCACACAAATACGCATAATCCTCTCCTTCTTCTTCTTCTTCTTCTTCTTCTTCTTCTTCTTCTTCTTCTTCTTCTTCTTCTTCTTCTTCTTCTTCTTCTTCTTCTTCTTCGCTCTCTATCCCTCTCTCTCTCTCTCTTTCTCTCTCTCTGTCTATATAATATATATTATATACATATACAATATATATATATATATATATACATACTCGTATATATACACGTATACATATATGTGTATATATATGCATATATGTACGTAGATATATGTATATATATGTGTATATCTATATGCGTATATATATATATGTGTATATATATATATATACACATACATACATACATAATCATGCATACACACATACATACATACATACATTACATACATACATACATACATACATATTATATATATATATATATATATATATACACATGCAATACATACAAGCGCACAAACACACACACTAACGCTTATATAATTATACAGCCTTTTGTTTTGTTTCCGCTTCATTATGTTTTTAGTAATTTTTGTCTCTCAGACACAAAATATTCTTTCAAGTTACAATGATTTACAAAAAAAAATAAATAAAAATAAAAAATAATAAAATAAAAGTTCTAAATTAAACCTCGTTTACTGTTTTCCATAACAGACATATTTTATCCAAAAATTTTCTTTTGTTAATACTGATGCCATTCACAATTATTTCCTTTAAGCAGAAATATCTGTTTTCAGAAGAAAAAAATATGGTTTCAAACAACAACAATAACAACAACAACAACAACAAAACAACAGTAACAATAATAATAATAATAATAATAATAATAATAATAATAATAATAATAATAAAATAATAATAATAATAATAATAATAATAATAATAATAATAATAATAATAATAATAATAAGCGCTATTTAATTCACTTCCGATTTTAATTTGAGCTCATGAATTTCAAAATATAAAATAAAACGTTTAGTTGTAGAATCAATGTCAGTTTGTTCACTCTTCTTTCTTTCGTATGCAAATTTTGTCTTTTCCTTATATCGTTCTGTAAACAGTATCTCTGTCTGTGTTTTTGTTAATGACCGAGGATAGTACATGTCTAGTGTTGTATTAACAGGAATAACAATTCTATCCGAATTTATTCACTGCGAAGAAAAACATGTGTAAAATTTTTTTTAAATAAAAACGAAATAAAAATATTTTAATAAAAAATAATTCGTTAAACGTATTGTATTATAAATACCAATTGGTAGAGATCGATATGGTAATAAAACAAAATCAAAAATAATATAAACAATATAATATAACTTCTAAAAATAATATATAAATAATATTAAAAAATAATATAAATAAATCATTTTAAATGGAAACATTATCTGATGTGTATTCTCTCGCCAATTTACATTTTAAAGACAATTTGGCTTCATAACGTTCATTATGTCTGTTATTATTTAGTTTTATTTCTAGATCTCTTGCCAATGAAAAAGAGTTGTTTTCTAACCTAGATCAAAGGCTTCTTCATTGGAATTTCAAAATCAACAGAATGGTTGTACATGTATGTGTGTATATGTACTCAGTGCATGTGTAAATCCGTATGTTTTGTGTTATGCATACTCATACATATAACTGCATATCTACATATGTGTATCATACGTATACTTTGGGAAAGTTTTACATATTGTAAATGATTCAGTTATTTATTTATCTTCAGTTCCCACTCTCTTAATTCCTCCTAATTCATCTACTTACCATTAAAGTTCTTTCCACCTTTATCTTATATGGTGTGTGGGCGAATCATAGGCTGACTTAGTGTGAGCGAATCCTATCCTGACCAAGTGTAGGCCACACCAACTACTAATTCTCCTTCGTGCTTAAACATTTCCCATAAAATATTTAATAGGATATTATCTGCATAAGACTGTACAGAAGAATTAGCAAAACTATAATAATAGATTTACTATAGTTAAATTTTAATACTCTCATAATGTGAATTCCATCCCTTGGTTTTGAAAAAATAAATTATCTTTATTTAAGTTCTTACTAACTTAACTATTCTTAACTACTCTCAAATTTCCATCTGTCTGCAACATTTGTGGCCCTTGGGCGAAATGTATCGTGACTTAGCACTTTCTTAACGATATTCCCTTTAAAAATATGGTTAAATAACGAATTTTATTGCCGCATTGTATTTCATAACAAGGCATGCTATCCTCTACACTGAAAAAGTATACCTTGAACAAAATTATCAAAAACTTAATTCTGCAGTTCGCTTAAAAGATTCGTAGTGGTAACACCTTGATTAAAGCTCCATGGCTAAGTTTACCTTGGAGGAACTCATAATGCAATCTAACCAACAGGATGCAAATGGATGCCACGTTGAAGGATACCTATGCAGTAGAAACACGTATTAACGTCTTAAACACACACACACACATATATATATATATATATAGATATAGATATATATAAGTGTGGTGTGTGGTGTGTGTAGTTCGTAGCAGTCACACAGGAAATACTACACACATACATTCATATATATATATAAGTATATATATATATATATATATATATATATATGAATGTATTTGGTGTGTAGTTATTTCTGTATGAATGCTACGAACTGCACAGAGTATCATTACGCAATGGACACTCAATGCAGAGGATGGGTATATCTACGATGAGGAAACGTGTGCAGGGGACAAGTGAAACAAACTGCTTCATGAGTGTTTCAAACTTTTCTGATACACACACAACACACACAACACAACACACACACACACACACAACACACACACACACACGTATTCAAATTAAAATTCAGAAAATGGAGACGTTGCATTAATATAATCTTCTGAATTTTAATTGGATATTATAAGCCAAGATTTATAGCGAAAGCTATTATTTTATGAAATTGTTCTTCATAAAAAAGTAAGTGGCAATGAACCAATAATTCGACGATATTTTATCCTTAATCAGTCTATTTTAAACGCTATTTAAATTTATTAAATATGCCACACACACACACACACACACACAACACCACACACACATATATATATATATATATATACATATATATATATTATATATATATATATATGGTGTGTTATGTGAATTTCTGGAATGGTAGCCCATAAAACTCAACAAACTTGTTGGAAATGGAGAAGAGAAGATTTTAAAATTTAAGATCGTTTCAAACAGTGATATTAAAGCATGAAAATTCATGGTTGAATAGGAATAATTAAATTAACTTGATTAAATTAAATCAATTATATATCACTGTTCTCCTCAGTGCAAGAAATGTAAACAAAACATTATTACAGAGGGTTTAAGGAAATAACAGAGAATCCTCAATTCTCCAGTTTTAACAAATTTGTTAAATTTTATGAGATACTATTCCATAAATTCACATAACACACCGTAAACAAGTATTATTTTCATATTCGCAAACTTACGCCAGTAAGCTACACGCAAAATATGAAGAATTAGAAATCGTGTTTTGGAATCCTCCAAATTAATGGACGAAATATAATTCAACCTTTTCACACGCACGCACAACACACACCACACCACACACACACACACACACACACACACACACATATATATATATATATATATGAGAATCCCTGAGAGATCGAGAACATAAACTTCGTTTGTAGAGACAAAACTTATTTTGGGTATTGAAGATTTCAGTATATACCGAAGTATACCAAAATACATTGGTCTGTCGTAGCCAGATGTCATCATGCCTTCGACCATAGGTTCTCCTTGACCAAGGTTAACCAGAGATTAAATCTTAACAAGAACAACTATTATAACAAAAACCATAAGCGGTCTCTCTAAGTAGTGCTTTTTTGTTATTTTTTTTTACAGAAGAAACTAATATCTCTTTTCTCTAAATTAAGAAGAAAAAAACCCGCGAAGAAAAGCAATTTAAAGAAGCTTCTATACAGATAAGTAAATAAATAACTAAATAAGAAATCGATAAAATACAGGTAAGATAACTACAAAAAAATCAATATAATCTAATTCAGTATCCTTTTAGCTGTATATCACATTTATAGGTCCATAACTATTGATCTTGCGAAAAGAATTACATTTTCTTGTGTTGTATTGATAATTCTATCACCCTAACAAAAATCTCTCACGAATCGAACAACTTATATATATTTGAATTGAATATCTTCTCCGATCCAGCGTCATAAATAAGTACTTTTTCCGTTAACCAGTAAAATAAATATATACATACACAGACAAAGCCATATGTATATATACAAACATAGTACATACACACATGCAAACAACAAACAAACAAACATACGCACGTACTTATGTATAGATATATGTGTGTATGTGTGTGTGGGTCTGTGTTGTGTGTGCGTATGTGTGTGTGTGTGTATGTGTGTGTGTGTGTTTTTGGACACTGGTATGAGATCATGCATCGCTGTCATCATATATACGATATCGTACACTTTTCCTTTTCTCTTCCCTCTCTTAATCCTTTTTCTTCCTTTTGGTAAAGGACATGATTCGAAACACCACATTTGATTCGGTTTCTTCCTTTGAGATTTTAGCTTCATTGAACACTTCTTTCATTGTTTATTTTGCTTTATATTTTTGCAAATTTTCTAGCACCTATTGTCGCACATGTGGTTCCGTGCACATTTTGCTTTTGTATTCCTATGACTAAAACAAGTAAAATAATATTATATATATATATATATATATATATATATATATATATATATATATATATATATATGTGTGTGTGTGTGTGTGTGTGTGTGTGGTGTGTGTGTGGTGTGTGTTGTGTGTGTGTGTATTTGTGTGGTGTGTTTGTGTGTGTGTGTGTGTGTGTGTGTATGTATGTATATAAGTAAATAAATAACTAAATAAGAAATCGATATAATACAAGTAAGACAACTCGTACAAAAGAAAATCAATATAATCTAATTCAGTATCCTTTTAGCTGTACCTAAGGTAATCCCATAAACCGGTTTCTTCATTTTAAATTTATATATATATATATACACATATATATCATTCGTACTTCATAGATGAGAATCAGATATTCTCTGTATAGAATAGACTTAGTAGTGTTTAAGTGCGAGCATGTATAGTTATATACATATATATGTATATCTATATGACAAAACTCGTCAAAGGGTGCACCAGTGCAAGAAAGTGCTTTTTTGATGGAGAGTGTCTATTGTGCTACACTTTGTGCGGTAGTCCAGTAAAATTTTATCAGCAAATACCACCATCATGTTTTGTGGTGAGTGTACCGACCACCACTAAAGAAAATACAAATTCTGTGATGATGAAGAGATAGTGACAGGAACAACCGAAAAATATCAGTGGAAGTTCTTAGCTTGAATTTTGCACATAGATGTTGAAATGGAGATGGCCGCCTTACACAACATATGCGGGTAATTGTG
>NC_043005.1:78206147-78208647 GCF_006345805.1 Octopus sinensis | reverse complement strand
TACCAGCACCGGTTGTCAAGCGGTGGCGGTGGTGGTGGTGGTGGTGGGGAAAATACTGACACAAACGCCCACATGCACATTCACAAAGACACTCACACACATGTATATGACAGACTTTTTTTCAGTTTCCGTGTACCAAATCCACTCAGGCGATAGTCGGCCCGAGCCTATAGTTCAAGGCACTTGACGAAGGTGCCACGCAGTAGGACTGAATCCCGAAACATCTAGTTGAGAACCAAGCTTCTTACCACACAGCCATGCCTACGCATATATATGTATGTATGTATGTATGTATGTATGTATGTATGTATAAATATATATATACATATATATATATATATATATATATGTATACGGTGTGCTTTCAGCTCTTCTGTCTACCAAATCCAGTCGCAAGGTTTTGGACGGCCCCAGGTTGAATAACAGAAACTCAGCCAAGGAACTACACAGTGGGACTGAACCCGGAATCATGTGGATTGGAAGCCAATTTCTTACCACATATGTTTGTGTGTCTGTGTTTGTCTCCCCACCATTGCTTGACAACCGATGTTGGTGTGTTTACATCTCCGCAAAAAAAACACGGTTCGACAAACGAGACCGATAGAAAAAGTACTAAGTTTATAAATTAATAAGTCCTGAGGTCGATGTATTATACTAAAGGCGATGCTCCAGCATGACCGCAGTCAAATGACTGAAACAAATAAAAGAATAAAAGAAAAAGACTATGCATACATACTAACATATTTTTATAATAGGCACAAAACCGGAGATCTTTCAAGGGAGGAATAAGTTGATAACATCGATCCCAGTGCTCAGCTGGTACTATGTTTAGCGACTCCTTCTGAAAGGGTCAAAGACAAAGTCAACCCCGACGGAATTTGAACCCGGGAAGTAAAAACGTGCTAATGGTTCTGCCAGTTTGTCGCAGTACCAGACAGTAACTCCCATAGCTTCTGATTTTAACTGACTGGAAGTGTTATCATGTACATTGTTTTGTCTTGGTATAAAAGATGGGCAACAGCAAATATTCTGTTCAATACCACAGTTTAGCTTGTCAGATGCTTGACCTTAACCAACTGAGTATGACCCTTAGCGGCTGACGATATGTGCATATCTGATCACGTGCAGCAGTAGCAGGGGAACATAATAAGCATGAGAGGAATTTTGGGGGATTTGAATAATTCACCTTTGGAAACATGGGTGTTATGTTCAACACCCTTAAACAAATCTTATTCAAGGACAATTTGAGTGGGGTGGGCTACTCAACCCGAAGGAAATTCTTACTGGAACCCACCTGTTCATCTTCATATTAGATCACCATGTCACACACATATGGTTGTGATGCATGTGCCTGGTGTACTCTTATCAGACGGGTAGTCATGATGGTTAAATCGGGGTTCGTATATTTATACCCCAGTGTCACATTGATGGCATTCATTGCTCTCTCACTCGATAATAATAATAACAATAACAACAACAACAACAATAATAATAATAATAATAACAACAACAACAACAACAACTATAATAATAATAATAATAATAATAATAATAATATAATAATAATAATAATAATAATAATAACGGGAAGGGACTAGTCAATTACAACGAACTCAGTGTTCAAATAGTACTTATTTTATTGACCCTGGAAGGATGAAAGGCAAAGTCAACATGGGTGGAATTTGAACTCAGAACGTATAATCGGAACAAAAGCCGCTATGCATTTCGTCCGGCGTGCTAATTCTTTTGCCAGCTCACCACCTTCACATACACACTAATACATTACTGAGCACGTTTCACTGCATGCATATACACCCATAGAGGTGTAACCAGTTTATACTAGAGTATCTTAGCGCTGTATTGGATTGTATGTGTAGTCATGTATCATAGCTAAGCCTAAAGTGATATTTAAAATATATTACAGAAAGGACCAAGATGGAAGACCCTTAGATTAACACGAAAGCACAAACTAGTAAAGCTGAGAATCTATATCAGGCAATCAATGTTTCATACACGTTTTCCTGTAAACAAAATAGATATCCGCTTCAAGACTCAAATTGCTATACTGGATACAAAAATATTACACTTTATCGTCCGTTGATCATGCGTTTACAACTACGAGCTACAGTAATTCACCAATATAAACTACAAGAAATAAAAATTTATAGAAACTCATTAGTCGATGGTGCGACAATTTTAGAAAGAATTCTATAAAAATATTCAAAGTGTATCGATGTACGATTTACAAATAGTAAAATGGAAAATACAAATCAACACAGACATGACATCCATACAATAAAGAATGAAATCTACGAGAATTGTCCGTATAAGTTTTGAATCCGACTTTGATGATTTTATCTGTTCTGATATGATGCTTTGTGGCTTAATGGGAAGCGCACGAAACACACGCCTTTATTGCTATTCGGATGACAACTCGAAACTTTTGAAATGTTAATGGATTAATGGATTTAGGAGTGCTACTTTTTCAAAATAAGCACAA
>NC_043005.1:78188647-78203647 GCF_006345805.1 Octopus sinensis | reverse complement strand
CACCTATTGTCGATAATCAAGTTCACAAAACTATCATATTTTGGACATATGATGTGCTACCTTTTTGACATAAGATGCATAGATCATTGCCAAAGACCATCCTGGCAAGAAGCTAAGATAGGAAGAGAGCAAAATGTTGAAAAAGACGCTTTTGGACAGGTGATATCAAAGAATAAACTGGAAACAAGAACCTGGTTGAGTATATGCATACATCACAACACATAGCCGTCCAAGAATTTGGACCTGGAGATTTCCAGCGACTTCGAGGGCCACCTCCCAGTGGTGTCGGGCGTCAACGTAGAGCCCTCGACTACAACAAGACGACTTTTTTCTTCCAAGGTCTGGGGTCTCTCGCCCCTAAGCCCTAGACCATCACCTAATCACCCTTACCCGTCTTGTTGCTTAAGAACAGCACAACACATATGAAACAGGAGACTCTTGGGAAACCCACTACTAGACATAGCTGAGGATTACTGATGGCTGATGATTACTTGTAAACTTGTGGAAGATTTGAAATCATAACTAAAAGCAAACGGAGCCATCATCAAGCGTACTCTCGCTGCTATGAGTTCAAATACCATTGAGGTTAACTTCGCCTTTCATCTTTTCAAGATCGATAAATAAAGTACCATTTCAATACTAGGTTCCACTATCCTTTTCCCTGGCGAAGAATTCGACTTTAATAAATCAGGAGAAGGATGGACTCTACTTTGTTTAAAATGCTCCAAATACTCCATATATACGCCACAATGGTACTTTTATAACTTCATTAGGAACTTCAAGGTCACGGAGGAAAGATGTTGGGCAACTCGTTTTGAAAGATCCCATTTGTTGCGAATATATTCTCTATTATTCATTTACCTCTTTCAGTCATTTAACTGTGCCCATGCTGGAGCACCGCCTTTAGTCGAGCAAATCGACTCCAGGACTTATTCTTTGTAGGCCTAGTACTTATTCTATCGGTCTCTTTTGCCGAACCGCTAAGTTACGAGGATGTAAACATACCAGCATCGATTGTCAAGCAATATTGGGGGGACAAACAGATACACAAACACATACATATATATATACATATAAATGACGTGTTTTTTTCAGTTTCCGTATATCAAATCCACTCAGAAGGCTTTGGTCGGTCCGAGGCTATAGTAGAAGACATTTGTCCAAGGTGCCACGCAGTGGGACTGGATTCGGAACCATGTGGTTATTAAGCAAGCTACTTACCACACATCCACTCCTACGCCTATATATTGTTAAACATATAAACGTACGCATGCTCGTTGTCTCTATTTCTGTTTGTCTTTCTGTCTGTCTGTCTGTCTGTCTGTCTGTCTGTCTGTCTGTCTGTCTGTCTGTCTGTCTTTCTCTCTCCCTCTCTCTCTGCTTTAAATTTCCTAAATCTCTTTTTCTCTGTCTGTCATGTTTCGTATGAATGTACGAAAGTTCCTGACCATCCATTGATTCATAAATTGTCGCGCATGCTATGATATAAACACATTTCATCTGATGGAACTGTAAAAGCAAACGATCAATTTAATCACACTACCGTCATATCTCACACTGTTTATTCAACACTGTATATACATACATACATACATACATACATACATACATACATACATACATACATACATACATACATGCACATATATATATATATATACATACACATATATATATATATGTGTGCCTATGTAGATATACGTATATCATATGTATATATATATATATATATATATATATATATATACATACATGCATATATATAGATGCATGTGTATATATAATATATTATATAGTATATATGTATATTATACATACATGATACAAACACATATATGCATACATACATACATACATACATACATACATACATACATACATACATACATATATATATGTATATATATACACACACACATACCGTAATGGGGATGAAAATAAGACGCATTCCAATTAGGCAAATAGCAACAAACATACAATCTCATTATCTTCAACACAACACTACATTCGCACACACACGCGCGTGCACACACATACGCGCGCGCACGCACATACGCGAACACACAAACAGACACGTACACCCCCAGCACACACACACACTGAGCGAGCGTGTCCTTTCGATCGCAATAAAAAATCGCTAATTGACTAACAACGGAAATATCCACGGTCTTTTCTTTTAATGAACTTGTTCATAATTAGATAGAATAATATTCCAAGCCTCTGGAGCTGCTGATACTAAAAAGGCCAAGACAATACAGTGCAATATAATATCGTATAACATAATAATATAATAATCTATAACATTCACTGTATGTGTGATTAGATGATGGGAATTAAGTACACAACATGCAACCTTTTATCTAGATTAGAACTAAAGCGGAACCCCGTTCTCCTTCTCCCGAGATCAAACAAAAATATGCAAACACCATGCAGTATATTGTTGTCTATATATTGCCTTTCGATACAACTGATTGCCTGACTTTGTACACGACGATCATTTTTTTGCCCAGCGGCAGCAATTTGGGTAGAGATGGTTCTCAATTTAAACCTGGGAAAGTTACATCGTCAAACTGAAAAATAAGTAAAGCCGGTTTAATATCAGCATGGAAATAGGAAAATAAAGGGTACACTAAGACACAATCAGGAAATTAAATTTCTGGAAAATATGCTTTTGCCATTTCGCTATATTTTCCGAAACATGCATAATATAATGGTTTTATAATTTGGCAAATTCAAGACGGCGATTTAATAGAATCGTTTGTGCGTCGAACACAATGCCCTGCGGTCTATGCTTTGGATTTCTGCGCTGGTGTAAAAACCATGTATTTTATGAGATAACGTGAATATCTCTATCGGGGCTCTTAAACTGCTAGGAATAAAACCCAACTCTTCTTCAAATCATACCATGAAGTTTTAAAATATGTATAGGGTTGTCCGGAAAGTTCGTGCCGATTTTTAAAGGAAAGAAAGAGGTCAATAAATACTTGCCATTACATTTTTAATCAACTAAATATGAACCATTTTGTTACAAAATGCGTCTCCATTTTTCCTTTAACTTGAAAATACCCTCTTCCCAGAATTGAGGTGGTGTCATGGCAAAGAATTCATCAAGGTGCCTTTTTACGTCATCCAATGAATTGATATTTTTACCATTAAGACTATTCTGCAGAGGCCTGAATGAGTGGACATCCGAAGGAGCAATATCTGGTGAATATAGATGGTGGGGTAACACATCCCAGCCGAGGTACAGCAATTTTTGTTTGGTTCCCAAAGAAACGTGCTGTCTTGTATTATCATGTTGGAAAACAACACCCTTCCTGTTGGCCAATTCTGGACGTTTCTCTTGAATTGCTGCTTTTAACTCGTCCAATTGTGTGCAGTATTTCTCAGAATTAATTGTCTGGTTACTTGGGAGAAGCTCATAGTTCAGAATTCCTTTCCAATCCCACAAGACACAAAGCAAGATTTTATAGGGTTAAGACCCGCTTTTGGGGTGGCTAATTTCGGTGGATAATACATTTCTCATCACCTGTCACAATTTGCTTTAAAAAAGGCGCGTCTTCATTCCACTTATAAAGCGAATCACAGATGGAAATGCGATCCAAAAGGTTCTTCTCACTCAACTCATGTGGTACCCAAACATCGTAGCGATTTGTGTACCCAAGCTTTACCAGGTGCTCATGAACGTATTTTGATAGGTTGAGGCTTTGTGCCAATTCTAGGGTTGTGCAATGTGTGTTATTCTCAATTATTGACTTGATTTGGTCATAAACTGTAGTGGATGGTCTGTCTGATCGCTCTTTATCAATAAGGCTATAATCTCCAGCTCGGAACCTTGCGGATCACTTCCGTACAGTTATTTCGGATAAAGAAACATCACCGTAAACTACGCATATTTCTTTGGTTGCTTGTGAAGCATTTTCCCCTTTACGGAAGTGTGCCGAAAATGAATTTTCTTATCTTCCATTTTAAAGGGCTACAGAATTAACACAGATTATAGGAACATAAACCTTCTTCCACGAAAAGATAGCTTAAACTGTGCTCTAAATGGAGGTGTAGTCAAATCCTATTTTATGGACTCAACCACGTTCTAAAATAAGTCGAAAGTTAAGCTACTATAAATCGGCACGAATTTTCCGGACAACCCGATATTTGATAAAGTAGCTTGTAGGGATGGTCACAAGTGGAATGCCTTTCAACATTAGTAGGTATGCTTCATCAGGGCTGAACCGGTGGTAAACATCATCATCAACTACTACTACTACTACTAATACTACTACTACTACAACTACTACTGCTGCTGCTGTTGCTACTACTACTACTACTACTACTACTACTACTACTACTACTACTGCTGCTGCTGCTGCTACTACTACTACTACAACTACTACTGCTGCTGCTGCTGCTGCTGCTACTACTACTACTACTACTACTACTACTACTACTACTACTACTACTAATGCAGATTTGGAAGTGAAGACGTTATAGTCCGATGAATCGCTTCTAGTAAATTATAGTCGCTTAATTAACGGCGATAAAACCTTTTCTTTTTAATCCGGATACAAAGAAACAACTGAAAACGATACAGCATTTGATCCGGCATTCTATTGATTCAGCCTCTCAACTGCCATCGAAGCAGACATGATATTGAAAATATTTCATTTCTGGAGCAATCATATTGATATACAATTATTGCGTTGAGTGAAAAATGATAAAGACATAATACAAAGGACAAAAGGCTCTTTGTTTTGCATTGACAATCGTAAACAAAGAAGCGTTATTCCTTGTATAGGATTACTGAGAGAGAAAGGCTATTGAAAAACAGGAGGCAGAATATCGGTTGCTATTATATAACTACTTGTGTATTTCCGTGACAAAACTCTACTATTCAGTCAAAACAAATTTATTAATAAATTCAATATTGATTCCTTTTGAAAAAAGAAAACACTCCACTCCCAATTTTGCCTAAAAATATATAAATGGGGCGAGATTTAATGATTAAAGAAAAAAAATAATAAACGAAGAAGGTGTGGTGAGAATGAATGAATTTTAGGTACCTGTTGCGATAGGTGTGGAAATATGAATTTCTTTGTGTTTCGACTAGACTTCGCGATACAGTTTCTATTTCGGATGAATAATTTCAATTCATTTACGCTGAGAATGCTCTTGGGAAAGAAATGGATGCTACGATATCACTCAAGCTTTTATTTTATCTTTTTATATACACTGGCAGAAACACTGCCTCACTTGCGGTTTTCCGCTTTGTTTATATAATAATGTAATATATGTATACATATGCATGCGCGCACGCACGCACACATACGCACAATTGATTGACACCTTCTCATATGTACAGAACTATATTGTTTAATATGTCTTCTCTTAATGATTTGAAAGAAATTTTACTGTTAGGGACACTTAGGTGATATCTATCTATCTATCTATCTATTTATCTTTGAAACCGCCTTCCTACTTACACACCTATCACATATATGTATGTGAATCTGCAAATGACATCTCGTCTTTTTATGGGAATGTATATAGACATACATACTTGCATACATCTTTAATGCATACATACATACATACATACATGCATGCATACATATATATATATATATATATGTACTTCATTGTTAATCATCTGAAAATTTGAAGTAGCCTCTTCTTTTTACATGTATGCAGGTAATAATTTTCTACATTAAAACCCTATCTATCTATCTATCTATCTATCCATCCATCTATCTATCTATTTTTCTATCTGTCTGGCTATGTGTGTATATATATATATCTCCCTCTTTCTCTCCACCCCTTTTTCTGTGTTTCTTTCTTCCACTCTTCGAATGATTCTTTCTCCTTCCCATTCTACCCTTCCATCGGTGTTCCTCTCTCTTATACTTCCTATTTTATCCGAGAAATGGTTGAATTCGTTCATTACTTCATCCAGGCAACATCCGTTAAAAGCTCACACCATGCGAGCTTTGAATTAGTTAAGGAAAGCGGTAAAGGAAAGGAGTTCCGGTTACGTATATGCATATAGGTACAAACCTCACCAGAACACAGACACATACATACATATAAATCTTAATAAATATAATGCATATATATATATATAATATATATAATATACATAAATGTCTATATACTTCTCTCTCTCTCTCTCTATATATATATATATATATATACATATATTTATATATATATATAATATATATATATATATATACATATATATTATATGTATATATGTATATATATATATGTACATATATATGTATGTGTTATATGCATGTATATATATTTATGTATATATATTTATATGTATATATACATACATACATACATACATATACATATATGTAAATGCATAATATGGCAAAAGCTTACTTTTGCAATCTAGATTAACAAACTCCATACCGGAAATGGCATCCATAGTATTAATTTTGAAGCTGAAATTTTATAGATTCAGCTTCAGAATGCAATCCATGTTTATAATGTAT
Organism: Octopus sinensis; assembly: GCF_006345805.1. NCBI lineage: Eukaryota > Metazoa > Mollusca > Cephalopoda > Octopoda > Octopodidae > Octopus > Octopus sinensis. The sequence goes on along the minus strand of NC_043005.1, from coordinate 78,197,147 downwards.
ATATATTAATATATTTATTTTTGATCTTAGAATATATTCCACACAATGAATGTTTTATCTTCAATAATTGCAGAAATCTCTATCACTCGCTTTCACTCTTCGTATCTACGTGCATACATACTATATCTATCTATCTATCTATCTATCTATCTATCTATCTATCTATCTATCTATCTATCTATCATACATACATACATACATAAATACATACATATATATAAAACCATATATATATTTATATAAAACATGAGAGAAAGAGATAAGATTAATAAAAGTTTATTGACACCTTTCAATTGTTTTAATGCATTACTTGCAGCGTACACACACACATATATTTAATGTATACATACATACATACATACATACATATATATATATATATATATATATATATATATATACATACATACGCATATATATGTACATATATGTGTGTGTGTTTGTGGTGTTGTGTGAGTGTATATATAGATAAGATAGATAAACATATGTAACAATATCAGCCGGAGTGCCCACATCAATAATAAGGCCGATATAGCTCGTAGGATGACCTGCTGGATTCTAAGAACATTCTGATCAGGAATAAATGTGTCCTCAAAATATTCTCGTTGTGTTCTTTTGAAATTTAAATTTACCCATGTAAAACTTCATAACCGCTCCATAACATATCAATTTACACACATAAACATATTCACACACACACACATGCATACATATTATATCACGTACATATATATTAGGTTTTCAAGAAAGTTCTTGCAGAATTTTAAATTTTGGTTTTAAAGGATGTATTTTCAAATTAATTTTCGTTAAATCAGTTTGACTTTATATATGATTTAAAGCCCGCTTTTCGCTCTATCTAATCGTGTTACTCTATTACTTTTTGAATAATTAGGCCATTTTTCCGGAACTTTGAATACAACATGGTCAAAAAGCAAATTCGCACAATTTTCTTATTCCAGTTCAAGCTAGGCCGAAAAACCGCTGAAACAGCTCGCGATATCAATGATGCGTTTGGCCCAGGAACCACAAATGAACGTACAGCACAATAGTAATTCAAGAAATTTCGTAGCGGTGACGAGAGCCTTGAAGATGAAATGCGTTGTGGTCGGCCATCGGATGTTGACAACGATCAACTAAGAGCCTTAGTGGAAGCGAATCCACGCATAACTGCTCGAATTAGACGTAACGTATACGGTAATCTCCAACCACTTGAAAGAGATTGGAAAAAGAAAAATACTTGAGAAATGGGTGCCGCATGAATTGAACGACCTCCCCCCCCCAAAAAAAAATGAAAAAAGAAAAGAAAAAAAACGCCGTTTTGAAGTGTCGTCTTCCCTTTCGACCGGATTGTGACTTGCGATAAAAAGTGGATTCTTTACAACAACTGGACGCTCAGCTCAATAGTTGGACGCCGACTAAGTTCTACGGCATTTCCCGAAGCCAAAGTTGCACCAAAAGAATCTCATAGTGACTATTTGGTGGTCTGCGGACGGTCTCATCCATCACAACTTTATGGATCCAGGCGAAACCATCACGGCGGAGAAGTACTGTCAGGAAATGGATGAAATGCATAAGAAACTCCGACAACAGCCAGCATTTGTCAATAGAAAAGGACCAATTCTTCTCCACGACATCGCCCGGCCGCACGTCACACAACTGACCCTGCAGAAGTTGAACGAATCGGGCTACGACACTCTACCTCATCCACCATACTCACCAGACCTCTCGCCTACCAACTACTACTTTTTCAAGCATCTCGACAACCTCCTGCCGGATAAATACTTCAAAAACCAAGACGATGCCAAACATGCCTTCAACGATTTCATCGCCACCAGAACGCAGAATTTTTACGCTACTGGCATAAAGTTGTTTCGGGTTGGCAAAAGAGTGTTGATTTTGATGCAGTTTATTTCGGTTAATAAAGTTTTGCTTGAGCCGAGATATGTGCATCTGAATTTAAATGTTATAAACCGCAAGAACTTTCTTGACAACCTAATACATATATAGATATAGATATACACGCATACATACATACATACACCCAGAAATGCACACAAACGCACACGAACACACACACACATACATATATGTACACACACAAACACATATCTATATCTATCTATCTATCTATCTATCTATCTATCTATCTATCTATCTATCTATCTATCTATCTATCTATCTATCTATCTATCTATTATCTATCTATCTATCTATCTATCTATCTATCTATCTATCTATCTATATATATATATATATAGTTACATGTATACACACAAACACACACACATATGTACATATATGTGTGTACGTGTGTGTGTGTAAATAGATAGATAGATAATGAGACTGATAGATAGATAGGGAGATGAATAGATAGATACATATATGTAGATACATGTGCGAGCGTGTATGTATATATGTGTATACACAAACACGTACGTGTGCGCGCGTGTGTGTGTATGTGTGTGTGTAGTCTCAATAAGTAGTACTTTTGTTTTTATCTTTTGCAATATAAGAATATATGTTCTCTAAGCGACTACAAAATATATGCGCATATAATATATATCTTCCGCTTTGATTCCAAAGCCGAGACTACGAAAAGTGCAACCACGTTATATATATGCTTGCAATCTTCCGTTTTGGAAACATCAGGGGGAAAAAAAAAACATTTCCTTTGGGGATAACTGGGAAATATTGAGATATCCTGAAGTTATATTAAAATATCTAGCAGCATATTATCCTGTATTACCATATTACCATACTGCTATGAAGTAATTCTGTATCGTAAAACGCTTTCCTGTATAAGTACATTTTTCGGTATATGAAATTTAGGAAGCGTAAATTAATCTATCTATCTATCTATCTATCTATCTATCTATCTATCTATCTATCTATCTATCTATCTATCTTTCAGTCATTTGACTGTGGCCATGCTGGAGCACCGCCTTTAGTCGAGCAAATCGACCCCAGGACTTATTTTTTGTAAGTCTAGTACTTATTCTATCGGTCTCTTTTGCCGAACCGCTAAGTTATGGGGACGTAAACACACCAGCATCGGTTGTCATGCGATGTTGGGGTGACAAACACAGACTCACAAGCATATACACACACGTACATATATATACATATATACGACAGGCTTCTTCCAGTTTCCGTCTACCAAATCCACTCACAAGGTTTTCGTCGGCCCGAGGCTATAGGAGAAGTCACTTGCCCAAGGTGCTACGCAGTGGGACTGAACCCGGAACCATGTGGTTGGTGAGCAAGCTACTTACCACACAGCCACTCGTAGATAAGGAGAAATTATATATTTAAAACAAAAACGTAATGATTAAACGCAACGGGGAAATGTTGACGAATGTGTTATTTGTACGTCACTTGAAAGGAAGGAAAAGAGTTTTGTGCTGCAGCATTCATATTACTGAAACAAGAAAAAGAATAAAAGATTATACAGATGATGTTCAAATGAATGCACAGCAAGTGATAAAATGGTTAAGTAGGGTTAAGATGGTTAAGTACTTTCGAGCATTTAACTTCGTTCATCCAACTTTATATCGTGTTGTAGTCAATTTGGTGACATCTTATCTTGATAGATTTGTTACATCATAATTTCATGTTTTTAAGTGGTAGATTCGATCGCATGCATGTACTGTTCAACAAATTGTGGATTTATGTTCGATATGAGAATTTATGACGTTCGTTTCCTAATAATTTCGGTCATGTAAAGAGTAGATGTGTCCCACAGTAACTGCTATCTCTCAAATTAGGGATTTCTCTTCAACGTGATAAATTATAATTATTTTGACTCCTGAGTCAGTGGAGCTGCTTGCTGCAATCTAGAATGTGAAAAAGACATGAATGATTACAGCAAATTGCATACGTTGTTCTGCTGTTTTGCTAATCATGTCAATGGAGAAAACACATTATGTTTAGGATCCTTAAATCATACAGTAATATCTAACGGTATAATTATGGTTACATTGAATATTAGTTTCTGCAAAAGGAAAGCGAAATATTGTTGCCTCAGCGGCAATAATTCGATGAGTTTCCTCAAAAAAAAAAAAAGAAAAAGAACATTGGTTTCAAATTCTGGCACAAGACCCCAATGCGCAACTGGTACTTTATCGACTCCGAAAAGAGAAAAGGTAAAATCAACATTGGCGGAATTCGAAGTAAGAACGTAAAGATGGACGAAATTCTGCGAAACATAGTAGTAGTAGTAGTAGTAGTAGTAGTAGTAGTAGTAGTAGTAGTAGTAGTAGCAGCAGCAGCAGTTGCAGCAGCCGTAGTGGTAGTAACAGTAGTAGTAGTAGTAATAATAACAAAGAAGCACCAACCTCTGCCAAGGCAACACCAACGTCCTCTCAACGATTAGCCGGAGATGATTTTAAAAATGAGAATATTTTAAATAAACTCAACTGCTCTCAAAGACGGGAATACTAAAAATGAACCCGACCGCTATCAAAAATAAAATTAAAAAGGCAGGAAAAATAATCCAGATTTTAGATTCAGTTCGAGCTAGTCACGAGGCCAAACATCTCTGAAAGTTTCATCCAAATCCATCCAGCAGTTCTTGAGATATATTGTCCACGGACAAACAAACAAACAAACATGACTGAAAACAATACACCCACCTTCGCTAAAACGGAGGTAATAATAATAATAAAATGCCCTGATGCCATGCCGGGCAGTTGTTCTCATGGCTTCCTATCTTAACTAATTGGCAATGTTATCATTGTTTTGTCTTGGTATAAAAGGTGTGATACAACAAATATTCTGCTCAATACCACAGATTTGCATGTTATTTGTTTGACCTTAACCATTTGAGCATGTCCTTTGATGGCTGACAATATGTGCATCTCTGAGCATGAGCAGAAGTATGGAGGAGCATCATAGCCATTTGTCGAGAGGAATTCTTTGAAAGTTTGATTCTATAAGGTTTTGAGCTTAAATCTAATTGGTAAACTTTGGCTTTATTTCTTCCATGGGGTTAGAAACTAGATGCAGATGTTATTGTTTAGTTCTATGTGAGCTCTAATCAAGCAGGTCAATGACGAAAGGAGTTCTAGCCGTGGCTGTTCCCTATTTTCCTACATCAGGGGACTATATTATTGAATTTGACGTTCTTCTTTTCAAACCGATGAAGTTTGTTTTTCTAAATTATACTATTGATTAATTTGTACAAATTACATGGATATCAGCCTTTGCTTTTGTGTAGGCGCAGGCGGCACTGTGGTAAGAAGCTTGCTTCCCAACCACATGGTACCGCGTTCAGTCCCACTGCGTGGTACGTTCAGCAAGGGTCTTCTGCTATAGCCTTCTGCGTGGATTTGGTGGATGGAAACTGAAAGAATCTCGTGTGTGTGTGTGTGTGTGTGTGTGTGTGTGTGTGTCTTTGTCTCCCACTACCGCTTGACAACCGGTGTTGCTGTACTTACGTCCCCGTAAACTAGGGTTCGACATAGAAGAAAGATAGAATAAATACCAGGCTTCAGAAAAAAAGTACTGGGGTACATTCATTCGACTTAAAATTTCTCAAGGCGGTGCCCCAGAATGGCCACAATCTAATGGCTGAAACAAATAAAAGATAATAGATAAATAGAAATAGTTTGAAAGAAATTTTGCAATTTTTTCTTGAAGATCGAAAAAACACGCAGAACCTAACTTACTGTACAGGTGCCAGCATTATAAAATAAAATTGATATAAAACGATTGATTCAAAATCCCTAGCATTTTCTATGCTGTCAGAAGAAACCAACCATTTTGTATTCCTATAATAAAACAGATTGTATGTTACTCTCCCTACATGGTAGATGAACAGCTAATAAATCATTTCACTAAAAACTTAATTTTCTCATCTGAAAAATACTTCAGGACATCGTTAAAGCTTTAAGATTAGAAATCAAGCAAATGATTTGCTTGATCACCTTGTATATAATAGCATTTTTCCCTGAAAGTAGGTTAATATGCACATACATTACATACTTACATACATACATGCATGCATGCATGCACACATACATACATACATATATACATACATACATACATACATACATACATACATACATACATACATACATACATACATACATACATACGTACATACATACATACATGTGTGTTTTAAAAACATACATATTTACATATATGTGTTCTTGTAGACTAGCGGGCCGGAATTGAAGAAGGCAAGTAGAAAGCCGAAATTTCGAAGTCACTGTCATCAGTCCTCTTGTAAATGTTTGATAAATATGTACTCAACTAAAAAGTATTGTATAATTCTTCAGATTCTTCAGTTTAATTTGTTTTATATCTAAATTGACACGAAAACGAACATTATGAAAATGCTACACATACATACATATATATGTACACACACACACACACACACACACACACACACCACACACACACACACACATATTTCAATTTTATTTTCTTCCATTAGTATAGTTGATTATACTTTGGTCAAAAGAATTGCTATACAGGACGCAAGAATCGTATTCCTGGCCGTGAATGTTTTATGCAACCGAAATCGTTTACAAAGGTAGCAACGCCACGACTATGATTTTGTTGTCATCCACTCGTTGCATACGGATCAAAGTTTAAAATTCCTTTTCTCGTTCTAGGAAAATTTTTTCATTGAGATATTAGACAGAAGTTTCTTAAATTTAATACAATCATTAAATAACATAAGACATATATCAGGAGTGGCACAATGATACGATGTGACCTCTTTACATAATTTATAATATGTCGTAATTTTACAAAGGCTTGTAATGACAAATTGTTGTTTGGCTTCATTTTAATATTCTCTTATTAGTATTAATTATTGTACCTTGGGGATTTATACTTAACCAGCTCCCAAGTCTATCACACTCGGTTTCGCAGAAGTAATACGGCTTCATTAAACGCTAGACAAATTTTTGATGCATTAAAAAATATCAAAAACTCATCTTACTTATACACTGGCGAAAACAGTAATTAATATTCATGTAGAAGAAAATATTTTATGTAACGATGACTTCAATATGTGTATGCGGTTTAAAAAGATGCCTAGACATTTTTAGATCGCATTAATTTTTATGGTTTAGTTAAAGGTGGAGAGAATAACGAGATTCTAAATGTATAACAGAACAATTATTTGACACTTTATAATATATAATTCTAAGTATGTTTATGAATATATATATATATATAAACATACATATATCATAGCAATAACACTACTACTACTACTACTACTACTACTACTACTACTACTACTACTACTACTACTACTAATAATAATAATAATAATAATAATAATAATAATAATAATAATAATAATAATAATAATAACAGTAGTAAGTTTTGATAACATATGACACTATATTAAAATAAAAGATCAACCGTGAATATCACACCGTACATGTATTTTGAATAACTAGCATCAGTCTTTCTCTATGTAATATCTCCCCTCACACACACACACATCTCACGTATATATATATATACATATATATATACATACATATATATATATATATATATATATACATATGCATATATATGAATACAGATATATATGTATGCATATATACATATGTATATATATATACACTCACATATGCATACATATATGTAGAGAGAGATACATTTATACCTATGTATTCTTATATATCTTATATTTATATATTCACACATACATATACAAACGCGCGCACACATGCACACAGTCACACGTTCAAATAATATACATCTGAAATATTTTAATTCTACATTTTAATATATATTGATTATAGGATATTGTTTTTTTTTTAGTTTATGAGAGAGAATTTCTTATCCATATCTATATTTATCTATCTATTTACATATTTATCTATACACACCCACGTATATACTTACATCCACACACACATATACACTTCACCACCCTCCTTGATTATATAATATAATATATATATATATATATATATATATATATATATATATACACACACATACACATAAACTTATATATAATATTATATATATATATATATTATATATATATATATATATCACATATACACATAAACTTATATATAATATTATATATATATATATATATATATATATATATATTACTTATACACAGACAAATGCGCACGTACCCACACACATATAAAAGATGACAATTCTTAGTTATAAAACTATGAAGACCAATATTCTATAATGTTATCAACACAAGCTAAAATCTAGTATTAAAAATGTTATTTGAATATTATCTCTATAGCCGAACGCCCACTTTTCCTACCCATCTCAAGCTTACATCAATAATATTTGCCGCGTGATGAGCGCCTGACAGAGATCAAACATATATGGTTCACATGTAGAGATAATCTTTTTTTCTGTGTATATGTATGTATGTTATTAGTCAGTTTATTTCAAGATTTCTGGTCAATACAGAAAGAGCCAGTTTCTAACCTAGATCCAAATTTCCTTCATTAGAATTTTGATGTCAATAGGGTATTTTTGTCGT
>NC_043005.1:78178647-78183647 GCF_006345805.1 Octopus sinensis | reverse complement strand
CAAAACCAAAAACAGCAACTTCTTTTTATCAACGAATTTTACAGAAAGTTATTAAAATTAAGCAATTAGGCATGAATGAAACAATTTACTTCCGTTTAGAAATTGTTAAGAAATTATTTTGTTTATACAGAGTAATTATAACTTGCTTTTTAATTAGAAACGAAAATAAACATGATGTTTACATAGTAATAACTGTGTATGTATGTGTGTATTATATATATATATATATAAATATATATATATATATATATATATATATATATATGTATGTATATATATATGTATATATATATATGCATATATATATATAGCTAGATAGATTTACATACATATGTATATAGACATATACATTGTCTACATACACACACATATACATAAACGTGCATACATACATATATACATATATATGCATACATATATATATACATACATACATACATGCATGCATATATATATATATATATGTGTGTGTGTATAGCCAATTCAAAAAATACCGAGAAAAAGAAAGAAAACAAACGTTTGGACGTGGCACAAGTAATGTATTAATAAGACGCTCAGAGAAAGAAAAGAGTAACAGCTTTACTTTTCGAGTTTTAGCTCTTCTTCGGAAACAGGAAGAATCAGGCAAGTCCAAGACGAAGGAAGAAAAGGTTGCTAACAATCAAGTCTGGTTACATGTTTGAAGTAAGTGACCCGAAGTAGGAATAAAAAGAGAAGATACTTTCTGGAATAGGAGAGTGCTGAAATGCCCAACAAGCGTGTGCGCACGTGATTGTGCGGCAGCTTGTGGTGTGTGCGCGGCAGTGCGTGTATGAATGGTAACGTGTATATGTGTGTGCGTGGTAGCGTGTGTTTGTGTAGTGGTAACTGTGTGTGTGCTGTGTGTGTGTGCATTGTGTTGTGCATGTGCGTGTTACCATGTGCGTGATAGCCTCTGTGTGTGTGCGTGTGTGTGTGTGTGTGTGGTGTGTGTGTGGTGTGTGTGTTTGTGTGTTTGTGCTCGTATGTGTAGTCTGTCCGTGTGTGTGTGTGAGTGTTAATGTCTCTCTGAGAGATTAACAGTTATGGTGGCAGTTGTTTGAACGGGTGGCAGAGATCAGCAGCTATAGTGACGGGTGAGTGAATGTGCGTAGATGCAAGAGTCAATAGTGGGTCAAAAGCTGTCAGAAGAGGATGAATATGTGTGGGTGTAGCTGTTTGAGTGGGTGGGTGTAGTTGTGAGTGTTTGTATGTTTTGGCATACGTGCGTAGACGGAGTGGGAATGTGCGTGTGTGTGTGCGTGTGTGTGTGCGTGTGTATAGGAATTAGTTAAGTGGGGGGCAAGTGTTTAGAATACATTAAAAATATTCAATGTAAATTTATAGTAACATGGAGGACGGAGTTGATGTCATTAACATTGTGGAAACCAGGATAGCTAAACAAGAATCATTATGTATGTTTTATTCAATTAGTAGAAACAACCGATCACTAATTCACTTCTTTTATTAATAAGACCAGATATATACCTTATGATTTCTAACGCCTCCATAGAACACAAATTACAATTACTCCACCTCCTTTATAATAATAATAATAATAATAATAATAATAAATAATAATAATAATGATGATGACGACAACAACAACAATAATAATAATAATAATAATAATAATAATAATAATAATAATAATAATAATAATCGACCATGAACTTGAGTAATTAATATTCTTCTCTTAAGAAACTAATGAAGAATTTAACGATATGATTATTCCATCTTAATTTAAACAAAGACGCCGTGGCATTTGTATAGTAGTGTACTTTATCAGGTGTTGAACAGAATATTGATATACTAAATTTGCTTGGAGTCACTGGTTATTTAAGTGACATTTATATTATACCCATACTTAAACATTTATTAGTTGCTGTAACTTTATTTATTGTAGCAGTATTAATATTATTGTTCGAAGGGGACCCAGTACACATTAACAGTACTTAGGTCGGATACGGACGTATTATGCATGTGTTGGCTACAATCAAAGCTGTCATTTGAATAATTAAAATCACGCACTTTATTATTAATACTAATTTCCTCTGGTTACTGTGGTTATAATGTTAGCGAGAATAGGTGTGGTAGAGTACACCAATTTCACAGTATGCATGTTATTTTGCTCTGCATACTAGAACACGGAAAGTACCTCTTCAATACGCGGAAGAAAAATCCCGGAACATCGGTGGTTACTTGAAGTCTGAAAAGAGGGCTATTTCTCTTTACGTAACCTATTTTCCCTATTGTTATAGTTACTATGGAGTTATATATCTAAACGTAGATTTACAAGTTCTACTGTAATTATAAAAGATGTGGTGATTACAATCATCGCGAAGTTTGTCATTTCATTTTTGGCTTATTACACTTACTAGATAAAGATCTGTTTTCCAAATTAACATTGTTCAGAATAAGGCTTTCGAAGCACGGTTCGGATCTATTTGGACTCAATTCACCATTACATTAAGAGGTGTTTGTATTTCTACTATATGGGGGGATGGTTGTTTCTCTTTTGTGTTTTCGACAATCTGAGCGGAAGCTTAGCCAATGTTTAACTTTATGATTAATAGTATTACAAGTGATGAGTCTTTTATTATTACCTATTTCTTTATTACCCACAAGTAGCTAAACACAGAGGGGACAAACAAGGACAGACGTAGGTATTAAGTCGATTACATCGACCCCAGTGCGTAACTGGTACTTAATTTATCGACCCCGAAAGGATGAAAGGCAAAGTCGACCTCGGCGGAATTTGAACTCACAACGTAACGCAGACGAAATACCGCTAAGCATTTCACCCGGCGTGCTAACGTTTCTGCCAGCTCACCGTCGTCGAGATACGCAATACCACTTCGTTTATACCTGCAAGAATAACGCTGACTAACATTTAGTGTTATAGCAACTCTATTATCAGCAATGTACCCGATCTTTTCGGTGTATTACGAAGTACCTAAAGCTGCATTACAATAGCTGTCGTTCTGGTATGAAAGGAAATTAATTTTTGTAAGAATGTTTATATATTCCATATATACGCATGTACCTTTCTATATTTATATCGATTTCTTTACAACCCACAAGGGGCTAAACACAGAAAGGACAAACAAGGACAGAAAAAAGGATTAAGTCATTTATATCGACCCCAGTGCGTAACTGGTACTTATTTAATCGACCCCTAAAGGATGAAAGGCAAAGTCCACCTCGGCAGAATTTGAACTCAGAACGTAACGGCAGACGTAATACGGCTACGCATTTCGCCCGGCGTGCTAACGTTTCTGCCAGCTCGCCACTTTCCTATATTTATATCTATCTATATGAATATATGTGTGTGTATGGGTATGTATATATCTCTGTGTATATGTATATATATACATATTTGTATATATGTGTATATATATACCTATACATGTGAATGTATCTACGCATGTATATATATATGCACATATATTTGTATGTGTATTTAAAATCGAACTTTCATGGCGCATGTATGTATCGAAGTATATATACACGCCAGCAAAGAAACATCCATAATATCAATATATTAATCTGTAAGCACTTTTATGGAGATTTCTAATGGAAATTGCTTTGTTTTCACTTGAATAAAGTACTTCTCTCTCACAGCCACATCTTTCTAAAAGGATGCATTTATTCTACATAAAACAAAAATCAGAAAACAATGAGAATATATTGACAGAAAAGCGTAGACTCTATAGAGTTTTTCTTACATAAGAATTAAGGGAAAAGAAGAACAGAATGTTTGTTTTGTAATACAAAAGAGAATCCATTAATAACCTCAGGAAGGAAAGAATAAGCCTGACGGCAAGTAAGTTTTAATTTTATAGATAATGCGAAATTGGAAAAAGACAGTGAGGGACAGAAATGCATTCATTCATTTTAAAGCATAACATAATAAGATGAAAACAAAGAAGGTTAATCTAAATTGTAGGTGATAACTTAATATTTCGTGTTAAAATGCTACACGAAATCTGTGAAAAATAGCACCAGGAACATCAAAATTATTAAGTATTTATTAAATAAAATGGAAACAAATAAGGAGTAGGTATATGAAGACATGGATAAATATTGCACGCATCACAACCGATAGTTTTATTTGCTAGTCTTGTTATTGATTATTAGTAGAATAGCCTCGCTAAAAAGCCCAACGCAACAGATGAGGGTTTTCCCAACGAGTTTAGTGTCGAAAGCTCCACTTGAAAACGAATAAAAATTCGGAAGCAATATATCAAGTGTTTATTGAATTGGTTTATATATTTATCTCCAAAGAAGATAGTAAATTATAGAGCTTAGTTTTCGTTAGAGTAATTTTGTTCAGAATATTCAATAAGATAGAAATCGTTATTTTGCGCGCAGACAGGGGATATTGGTTCTGTAAACATTAGGAATTCGTGAATATATGCATACATGCATACATACACACATACATACGTGCACACCTGTGCATTCGTATATATATATACACACACACACACACACACACACACACACACATATATATATATATATATATGTACATACATACATATGTGTGTGTGTGTATAACTACCTACCTACTTACATAAATAGATAAAGAGATACATAGATATGCATACACATATACATACATGCATACATACGTACATGCATATATATATACATATAGACACACACACACACACACACATATATATATATAGTGAGAGAGAGAGAGAGGGAGATGGAGAGAGATACATATACATGTACATATAATATCGTATTTCTAGGACGCCAGTGGGGAATCTTTTCAGAAACTTTATCGCTATCTCTCAAGATGGAAAAGAAATGTTATGTCTCTGATTTTTTTATATTAACTTATATTTATACTAAAAGGAGATATATATATATATGTGTGTGTGTGTGTGTGTGTGTAGGTATAATAATAATAATAATAATAATAATAATAATAATAATAATAATAATAATATAATAATAATAATAATAAT
>NC_043005.1:78156147-78173647 GCF_006345805.1 Octopus sinensis | reverse complement strand
GAATCAGAGAGGGGAATATTCTGAATAAAACCATAATTAACTCATCCACTCATCCTCCTCTATTTTCTTTTACCCAAAGCCATAAAGTTTTCAGCGCCTGTATACATACATACATACATACATACATACATACATACATATACATACATACATACATACATACATACATACATACATACATACATACGAGCATATATGAGTACAGGACGTCACCAATAGTGCAAATAACCTGAAATATGTAAACAATGGGAAAAAATAATAGAAAACAAGACAAGTAAACACAGAGAAAATACCTTTCATCAGTTGTCGGCTGTGTATCTACTCATCATTTCGAGTATACAACGACAAGATGAGTCTTCAAAGACAGTTGCTCCCATAAATTCTAGAATAGAATTTAGTATTTATGGAGGGTCAAAGTTGCGAACAAAAACATAACAGTGGAGACATACAAGGAAGACGAACAAAAACAAACATGGAGGGTCGTTAGACCAGGAGTGGGTGTGTGGTAAGCAGCTTGATTACCAACCACATGGTTCCGGGTTCAGTCCCACTGCGTGGCACCATGGGCAAGTGTCTTCTACTATAGCCTCGTGAGTGGATTTGGTAGACGGAAGTTGAAAGAAGTCCCATATATATATATATATATATATATATATATAATATATATATATATATATATTAGAATAGTAAAAAAAGTTCTTGGTACAGTATAATATTTTTCAAATATACATATGTGTGTGTATATGTGTGTGTGCGTATGTGTGTCTGTGTTTGTACCCCTAACATCGGTTGCCAATAAAAGAATAAAGTAACAACAATATATACATGTACGAGGAAAGAGATTTCATCAAAGGCAATAATGGAGAGGAGACATGGTACTTGTGAAACCATTTCAGTGTAAAACATTAGTTTTATGTTAACTTCAAGGTTGATAATTTTTCGTTCCTATAGCAGATATCATCTAAGTCTTTCATCGTACATTTACGCTCTCGTAACTATTCTTAAGTCAGCTATATTTGATATATATTTATTATTCATCGTTTGATATTGTTAAATGTGAAGAACTCTTGCTGCCGGTATTTTATATGAGATATCATTTCCTTTTATAGTTGATAAAGTTTACCGTGTCGCAGATAACTTCAATAGAGAAATAATAAGAAACACACACACACACACACACACCACACACACACACACACGTATACGCACGCACACACATATGCATGTCTATATGTAATATATATACATATATGTCTGCATGTAATATAATATGGTGTGCTAGAGAGGACTGCGCTAGTATGGTCATGTGAGGCGTATGGACGAAGACAGCCGCATAAAGGAGTGCCTATCGCTAACTGTGGAGGGATCTTGAGGAAGAGGTAGACCCAGGAAGACACGTAACGCGGTGGTGAAGCGTGACCTTCGGATGTTGAGACAGTGGACTCTTCTGGTGTTTGTCTAGAGAGTCTCACTGTGATCTCGAACTTGTATCTCGTGGCCATCAACATTTGACTTTCGGAAAACTAAATCCCATTACTTAAGGGATCTGATAGCCCATCGTCTAACCCAAATACATAACAATATGAATTATTTCTGTTTCGCTTTTCGTATATCTCTTAGCGTTTCGCTAGTGACTGGTCGCTCTGAAAAACACAATTTTGAACTGACACTCGACCGGTAATTAAACATGTGTCACTGAAAAGCCGGTATTGGACCTAATCGGTAGTAGATCTGCAAAGCTTAAGGCTAAATTTGACGCATAATGTTGACCAAATATGTCAGCCATCTTATAATTCAGAACGTGGTCTCAACACGACTTTACAAAATCATTAAACAATAACTGAATAAATGTAGATGAGAGCATTAAGCTTATTTGTAGGACTAACGCAGTAGGTTGGCTATATATTTCTTTTGAACACCACAATTACATCTGCTCACGGGAAACAGTAAACACATACACACACATAGAAACGCACAGAAAGGTCTTTCGTATGTATATCTGCGTGTGTATTAGTTCGTGTGTCTATACATCTGTAGATATCTGTTTCTATTTGAATGTATATATATGCATATATATATATATATATATATGCTTGTGTTGAAATTCGATTATAAAAAAATATGGAAACTCGAAACCACATTCAACTTGTACGCTAATTAGAAAATCGATCTGTTTATCATTACATTTGTTATTGGTCCAAAAATTTCTAAGCGTCGCTCGTTAGATTTTAACCTTTTAATATAATTCGTAACATCATCACTTTTGCTCTGAACTGTAACTGCCTCAGTAAAAATCAATATATCTAAGCAAAAGACGTTAGCTTGCACTACATTAATATGTAGATTATACACACACACACACACAACACACACACACACACACACACACACGTATACGCACGCACACACATATGCATGTCTATATGTAATATATATACATATATGTCTGCATGTAATATAATATGGTGTGCTAGAGAGGACTGCGCTAGTATGGTCATGTGAGGCGTATGGACGAAGACAGCCGCATAAAGGAGTGCCTATCGCTAACTGTGGAGGGATCTTGAGGAAGAGGTAGACCCAGGAAGACACGTAACGCGGTGGTGAAGCGTGACCTTCGGATGTTGAGACAGTGGACTCTTCTGGTGTTTGTCTAGAGAGTCTCACTGTGATCTCGAACTTGTATCTCGTGGCCATCAACATTTGACTTTCGGAAAACTAAATCCCATTACTTAAGGGATCTGATAGCCCATCGTCTAACCCAAATACATAACAATATGAATTATTTCTGTTTCGCTTTTCGTATATCTCTTAGCGTTTCGCTAGTGACTGGTCGCTCTGAAAAACACAATTTTGAACTGACACTCGACCGGTAATTAAACATGTGTCACTGAAAAGCCGGTATTGGACCTAATCGGTAGTAGATCTGCAAAGCTTAAGGCTAAATTTGACGCATAAATGTTGACCAAATATGTCAGCCATCTTATAATTCAGAACGTGGTCTCAACACGACTTTACAAAATCATTAAACAATAACTGAATAAATGTAGATGAGAGCATTAAGCTTATTTGTAGGACTAACGCAGTAGGTTGGCTATATATTTCTTTTGAACACTACAATTACATCTGCTCACGGGAAACAGTAAACACATACACACACATAGAAACGCACAGAAAGGTCTTTCGTATGTATATCTGCGTGTGTATTAGTTCGTGTGTCTATACATCTGTAGATATCTGTTTCTATTTGAATGTATATATATGCATATATATATATATATATATGCTTGTGTTGAAATTCGATTATAAAAAAATATGGAAACTCGAAACCACATTCAACTTGTACGCTAATTAGAAAATCGATCTGTTTATCATTACATTTGTTATTGGTCCAAAAATTTCTAAGCGTCGCTCGTTAGATTTTAACCTTTTAATATAATTCGTAACATCATCACTTTTGCTCTGAACTGTAACTGCCTCAGTAAAAATCAATATATCTAAGCAAAAGACGTTAGCTTGCACTACATTAATATGTAGATTATACACACACACACACACACACACACACACACATATATATATATATATATATATATATATATATATATATATATATACACACTTTGCTTTTGTTGTTGGTTTCTGTGTACATGCACACCTTAAGAAGAGTAGTATCAAAATTGGCCAAGTCTAAATTGTTTCTGATTTGATTAATTAAATCTTCGCATCTGTCTTGCTTCTATTTTGTTTTTATGAAAGAGCATTTAGAGGTTCACTTGATGTGCGGAAAGAATACGCAAGACTCGCTCGAAATTCATTATGCTGCCTTATATAAATAGATAGATAGATAGATAGATAGATAGATAGATAGATAGATAGATAGATAGATAGATAGATAGATAGATAGATAGATGGATAGATAGATAGATGGATAGATAGATAGATGGATAGATTGATGGATAGATAGATAGGAGAGTGCCTGTGTGGTGAGAAATTTGCTTCCCAACGACATGGTTCTGGGTTCAATCGTACTGTGTTCAACTATAGTCACGAGCTAACCAACGCCATTTGTGCGGATATCGCAGATGGAAACTGAAAGAAGCCCGTTACACACACATTGGCATATATATATATATATATATATATATATATATATATATCTATATATATATATATATATATATACCGGAGTAAACACATAAATGTGAAACAAGGTGGAAAAAAGAGTACTCAAATACCAGTGGTAGAGTAATACGCTTTATTTTAAGCAGCAGAAAATTCAACAAAATCTGTTACTCTGAGTTTCTCGTTGCCGTTCATCAGACAGTTTTTGCTAGATGGAACTGATATATAATTCAATCTATACTCTTACAAACGCTACACCTTTAAAAAGAAATGGACTTGTTTGATTGGCCCTTTAGAAAAAACGGTCAATCTTCGAGCGATAAACAAAAAGGTCAAAAATATATGTATATATATATATAAAAAACTTATACAAATTATAAAATCCGAGGAAAAAACCTATTGACGTTAATGAAGACAGTGCAAATTAATGCATAGAAATTAAACCTGTTATAAATACTGCAATACATATTTATATTAAAATCTACATATATATATATCAACATACACAAAAGGATGCGCGTAAACGCCATACATACATACATATACAAACGTATGAATATAAATCTAAATATACACATAAAAGCATGTGTACATATATTCACGCAAACCGTCTCGCACGCAAGCTAAAATTCATCTATGTAGCAATTCTCATATACTGAGCAAGGAGGGGGAACGAAAGAAAGGGAGAGAGAGAAAAAGGAACGAAGGAGGGGTGGGGGAAAAAACGAAATAAGAAAAAAATTATGTATACAAGCAGTGTAACTGTGTTATTGGCATCTATAGAGACCAGTATACATACACAAGTTTGAATGGATACATATACATACCGTCGTGTATATGTGTGCTTAAGCACAAACATACTTTCACTTACACATACACAGATACGCATGCTTACAAATACATATGCTTTGCTATACACATACTTATATAAACATTCTAATTTTGACAACATTGCATTTTTTAAAAAACATTGCTTTTAAAAATGGGTGCATTAATAAAAATATATACGAAAGACATATAAAAAAAAATATAACATCCTATTTTGGGTCATTTATAAATAATCAAGGTAATATAAATAATCAAGGTAATCCTATGCAATACAATAACATGAAAACAAAGTTTGTAGGTTTTTCCTAATATATATGTAGAAACATAAGACTTTGCTATACGGATTAAGATCCGCATAGCTTGGAAACAAAATCAAAATCCATCGTAGCGCTCAAGAGTCAAAATCAAAATCAAAAATACAAAATATATACTCTATCCATATGGTATATTTATATTCGACATTTTAAATTTAGCCGCGTGCCTACATAAGTTCATTAACTCACTTCTTTGATTCAAAGAATTATTGTCTTTGAATAAGATGTACATTTTTTCTAATAGACAAAGTCTGCACTTGAAATTATTTTTGTAAGCTCATGCCTGTATGATGCCGCCCTGTCCAGAATGCTCCATGTCACGTTGAAAGGTGGGGCTTCCTTTTCTTTTAGTTCCCAGACATATTTTGCTAGGCTGGTTTTCTTCCTATTCTCTGGGTATTTAAATGAATTTTTATGAGAATAAAATCTTGTTTTAAATGAATTTTCTGAAGCCCCTGTGTATGTCTTGTATTCCGATGAGCCTTCCACTTGCACCTTGGCTCTATAAACTACTCCTTTCACTAGACATTTCCCTTCTAACGGACAGGAGCTTTCGTTTTTGAAATTACATTTCTTAATGGGCTCGGCACCATGTCTAATCTCAATTAGCTTCCTATTATGTTGGCTAATGTAAGAGGCGAAATTTCTGCAACAAGAATACCTAACCTTCAGGTTCTTCTATTAAATGTTCTGTAGAATTTATGACCCTGCTTAAAATGCTTAGAGACTAATCTCAAAAATTCCTTACCTATATTAGTATTTACGGCCAAATTGAAAGCCGGGTTGAACCACAAAACTTTCCTGGTCCTAGTTCTTCGTGCAGCATTATTATCAGCATTAAGCTGGTTGAACTGGATCTTCTCAGAGAATCCACTATTCTTTAATGCGCTATCGTAATAAGGTGCAGCATTATGGAATGCTGCCTCGTCCGAAGAAATTGAAGATATTCTTCTACCTACATTGCTGACTAAGTTCCTAAGGATAACTGGTGGATGGTTCGAATCTTTGCTAATATACGATAGCTTTTCATTGGGCTTACGGAAAGGTTTAAATCTATCCGATCTTACATTAAAATTTACGTCTAAAAAATCTACACTATTCAGGTTAGCATCTATCGTAACCCGTAAGCCCATCCTTTGAAAAAAAGCTATAAGGTCCTTCCTAAGTCTATCTGATTCATGGCCGTTTAGATTATGCGTGGCTATAAGGCCGTCATCCCTATATAAACCTGCATCTATAAATGGGAATTCTATTTTTAGATTATGGAGAATAAAGGCTCCTATGAGCATACATAATTCAGCCCCGTCGTATGCCCCCATCGGTACATCGAAAAGAGAATCCTCAGTCTTCTTAATCCAGGTGGAATCCTCGAAAAAAAGAAGCGATTTCCTCGCATGCATAATAATTTCAATTTCCGAGCTATCGATGTGACATACTGCTTGGCGAAGTCCAATGCCCTTAGGAGCAACGTCCTAGATATTGACGGGTAAAAGTCAATAATGTCGAATTGTGTGAAACTACAATTATTCTTATAGCTAATACCTTTAAACCACTCTATAACTGACTTACTATTCTTCCAAATTCTCAAGTCTACTTCACTATCTAACTTAACTAAAATACGGTCCAAAATATTTTTGCTAATAATTCCTATCTCAGTTTTAGCCGGATTTATCAATCTACATTTGGGGTTTCTACTAAAATTGGCTTTATGGTCTTTCAGAGTAATAAAAGCTGGTCGTGGTGAAAGGTATTCAATCCTATCGCTAATCTTAAGATCGTTAGCTATTCCTCTTGCTTCTAAGTTCACCTCTTTGTATATATTCGTGTTGTCTTTTTTGTATGTGTCCGTGACACTATTCGAAATCAGGCGTTTATATCAAGTGCATATAAGTTCCTTGTCTTGTCAGAATTAACGAAGATCTTATTCGAGTCGTTAATCTCCTTAATTTTTTCTCTCATATTTGTCTGCAATTGGTTGGTATATTTGCGGAATTTAATTTTCCTAATAAGCTCGAAAAGGTCTTTCTTGCGGATCTTAATCCGTATAGCAAAGTCTTATGTTTCTACATATATATTAGGAAAAACCTACAAACTTTGTTTTCATGTTATTGTATTGCATAGGATTACCTTGATTATTTATATTACCTTGATTTATAAATGACCCAAAATAGGATGTTATATTTTATTTTATATGTCTTTCGTATATATTTTTTATTAATGCACCCATTTTTAAAAGCAATGTTTTTTAAAAAATGCAATGTTGTCAAAATTAGAATGTTTATATAAGTATGTGTATAGCAAAGCATATGTATTTGTAAGCATGCGTATCTGTGTATGTGTAAGTGAAAGTATGTTTGTGCTTAGCACACATATACACGACGGTATGTATATGTATCCATTCAAACTTGTGTATGTATACTGGTCTCTATAGATGCCAATAACACAGTTACACTGCTTGTATACATAATGTTTTTCTTATTGCGTTTTTTTCCCCACCCCTCCTTCGTTCCTTTTTCTCTCTCTCCCTTTCTTTCGTTCCCCCTCCTTGCTCAGTATATGAGAATTGCTACATAGATGAATTTTAGCTTGCGTGCGAGACGGTTTGCGTGAATATATGTACACATGCTTTTATGTGTATATTTAGATTTATATTCATACGTCTGTATATGTATGTAAGTATGGCGTTTACGCGCATCCTTTTGTGTATGTTGATATATATATATGTAGATTTTAATATATTGATAAAACGGTAAGATAACAAAAGAAAGAAAGAGACCTCAATATTATGTAAATAGAGGAAATTTATCTATACAATATGTTACATTACTCGGTAGTCAAGATAAAACTCTGAGTTTCAGATGCCGAAGTGGAAATCCACAACACCATCTCTTCGGTTATCTGGCTATTTAGCCAGATAACCGAAGAGATGGTGTTGTGGATTTCCACTTCGGCATCTGAAACTCAGAGTTTTATCTTGACTACCGAGTAATGTAACATATTGTATAGATAGATTTTAATATAAATATGTATTGCAGTATTTATAACAGGTTTAATTTCTATGCATTAATTTGCACTGTCTTCATTAACGTCAATAGGTTTTTTCCTCGGATTTTATAATTTTTATAATTTTTTAATATATATATACATATATTTTTGACCTTTTTGTTTATCGCTCGAAGATTGACCGTTTTTTCTAAAGGGCCAATCAAACAAGTCCATTTCTTTTAAAGGTGTAGCGTTTGTAAGAGTATAGATTGAATTGATATATCAGTTCCATTCTAGCAAAAACTGTCTGATGAACGGCAACGAGAAACTCAGAGTACAGATTTTGCTGAATTTTCTGCTGCTTTAAATAAAGAATATATATATATATATATATATATATATATATAATGAATATATATATATATATATTCTTTCTTCTTTTTATTTGTTTCAGTCATTCGACTGCGGTCATGCTGGAGTACCGCCTTTAAGTTCAAGAAATCGACCCTATGACTTATTCTTTGTAAGCCTAGTACTTATTTTATCGGTCTCTTTTACCGAACCGCTAAGATGTTCGCCAAAAGAAACCGATAGAATAAGTACCAGACTTACAGAAACAAATACTGGGCTCAATCTATTTAACTCAACACTTCAAGGTGGTGCCCCAGCATGGCCGCAGTACCATGACCGAAATAAGTAAAAGATAAAACTATGAAGTTTATACGTGTATGAAAATCTTTCATTGTGCTTTTAGCAAAGCGAGGTAAACCTCTCTAACGCTAACTGGTTTGGATGATATTAGCCATCACACGATTGTACAATACTAATGATCTTACCAGGGCCCTCTTAACAGTATTACAAACGCCTGGACAAACCAAAACGCTGGGTCCTATTGTATTTATTTATTAATAGCAAGCCACAGTCCACCTTGATCAGAATTGGCCCCTGTATCCTTGGGGGTCCCTGAGCATCTGCCCAGTGTCCCCTGCGTGAAGACATCAGTGGATATTACATCAAACTTGTTGCCAGTGTCGGATTTATCCTTGTACTTAGGTGTGCTTAAGGGCATCAAGGCCCCGCTAACCGGGGATGAGGGGCATATTCCCGCTTAAATATTTTTTACGATGAATTTTTCAAAAGTTAAACGTTCAAATATTTTCCCTAAATGTTATAAAAGTGAAATTAATAATGTGAAAGCTTTTTTACACGTTATTTTAAAACATAATATTGTGCATAAACAATTCTAAAAGTAAAGGGTTTCATAACTTAACCAGCACTGGACCTCGCTTGCCCTAAATCCGGCACTATTCGCACTGTGTCACAGTAAAAGATATTTACTCATGACGCATTCACTCCTCCATCCCGCCATCGACCTTCTCAATCCATTATTCCTTGGAAGGTCGAGGGTGGATTTTTTTCAGGTAGAAGTCCTCGGGCACCTCATCCAAAGTTGCATCGGAATCAACCATCATTACACATTCTGGCTGGATTCGTAACTGTGGCCAGCTGAGGCTATGGATATTATCCAATCATCTCCTTGGTTTGACCATAAGTCTCCTGCCGATTGGCTCGGCTTGAAGAATCCGTCTGTCGATTCTTTTCTGCGACATTCTAATCGCATGTCTATAATACTAGAGAAATAGCAGCTGGTTCAATTTAATGCTACGAGACCAGCAGTTTTGGGGGAAAAGAGAGAAGTCCACATCACCGACTGGTCAATATTTGACTATTTTATCAACTCTATCTCGAAAGGGGCGAAACGCAGAGCGGGATTTGATCTCAGAAGGTAAAGGACCGACAGAAAAAACCACAAAGCATTTTTTTCCCTGGCTGTAATAATTCTGCAAGCTCTATTAAATACAAGAGAATAATGCAAAACAGATTTTATAAAGATGTCTTAAAACAGCATCAACAACAACAACAACAACAACAACAGAAACTACTACTACTACTACTACTAGAGTCTTGTCATCAATGCTTCGTTCAACTATGTAAGATCTGAGTGAGAAATTACATTCACAGTCCTGTTTGATCTAAGGAGATTAAAACAAAAAGTCACCAAGCGATTAAACACACGGCTAGTCAGGAAGGAGAGAACGAGAAAGAAAGAGAGAGAGAGAGAGAGAGAGAGAAAGAGAGAAAGAGAGAAAGAAATAAATAAATAAAGAAAGAAACATTGAAATTCGATTGATGATGATGTTTATGGTGGTTTACTAAGTAGACGAGAGAAGACAGAGAAATAATTGCCAAAAAGAACAATTTATGTTTGTGTGTGTGAGCGTGAAAATACGTATGCATGTATGTATGTACACATGTATATATATATATATATATATGTGTGTGTGTGTGTGTGTGTGTGTGTATGTATGTGTGTGTGTGAGTGTGTGTGTGAGCGTGTGAGTATATGTGTAAGTATGTATAAATATATATACACACACATACATGCATGTGAATTATGAATATGAATCAATCAATCAATCAATCAATCTATCTATCTATCTATCTATCTACCTACCTGTCTCTTAATATACATATACATACTTACATACATACATACATACATATATACATACATGCATACATACATACATACATACATACATACATACATACATACATACATGCATACATGCATATATACATACATACATAGGCGCACTCACATATAGAAGAGAAAGTGTGAGATAAGAGATAAGAGATAAGAGAAAAGAACAAAAGAGGGAAAGAGAAATTAAGGAACAGAACATTTTAGAAGCGAATGTATTAAAATTGGTCTTTTGATGTAGCTAACGAAAAAAAAACTTAATTTTGAAAATATTCTGGATGTAAGAAAAAGTATTGTTAATCTCAATTGTTGATCTCGCGTAATCTATGAACATAGATGTATATATGAAGGTATGTATGTATTTCTCTCTCTCGTGTGTACCGTTGGCGATTTTTTTTCCTCTGTCTTCCCTTCTCTGGATCTTTCCTTCTCCTATGTTTCTGACGAAGAGCTCCGCTCGAAACGTTAAACCCTCCTTCTTTCCTTCTTTCCTGTGCGTCCAATAATACTATATTTGTTCCATGTCCTCGCGTTGTTGTGTTTTTTGTGCTTTCTTGTTTGGATTAACTATATATATATATATATATATATATATATATATGTGTGTGTGTGTGTGTCTGTGTATTTGTGTGTGTGTGTGTAGATAGATAGATAGATAGATAGATAGATAGATAGATAGACAGACAGACAGATAAGAATAGAAATGGAGCAGCAAGTAACAAACTTCGAAATACAAACTGAAACAGCTGTAGATGTTCTTGAACTACAATTAAACTATGACCTTTTAATACCAATGATCAACTTATAATTGCTAATTGTTGCTCAATTTCTTTTCTTATCTGAATATATTAAACCACGTTTTACTATTTAAATTACCAACTTCTGTTAACCTTATAGCAAGGCCTATACATAGTGAGGTAATACACCAGTAGTGTCTACGGATACATTTATCCTTTAGAGGGTTGCATAACCTTTAACTCATAATATATATATATATAATATATATATATATATATGTGTGTGTGTGTGTGTCTGTGTATTTGTGTGTGTGTGTGTAGATAGATAGATAGATAGATAGATAGATAGATAGATAGACAGACAGACAGATAAGAATAGAAATGGAGCAGCAAGTAACAAACTTCGAAATACAAACTGAAACAGCTGTAGATGTTCTTGAACTACAATTAAACTATGACCTTTTAATACCAATGATCAACTTATAATTGCTAATTGTTGCTCAATTTCTTTTCTTATCTGAATATATTAAACCACGGTTTTACTATTTAAATTACCAACTTCTGTTAACCTTATAGCAAGGCCTATACATAGTGAGGTAATACACCAGTAGTGTCTACGGATACATTTATCCTTTAGAGGGTTGCATAACCTTTAACTCATAATATATATATATATATAATTTAGAGAAAAATCTCTATTAAACAATTCAATAAAGAAAGATGTTATTCACAGCATTTAGAAAACATATACTATAAAAACCTTATTTTAAAAATCAATAAAGTACAAAAACAATAAATAGCAAATAGTAGAAAATAATGGAAGGTGAGGGTCTACGCTCCAAATTTCGGAATCGAAAGCTACGACAATCCCGAACTGGACGGAACTGCAAAGTACCAAAGATCAAATTTATAAATATCTCGCTCCATCGCTACGCGCGTTTCCACGTTTCACGTATTTTTGGGGACCATAGTCGGTATATCTGGGATGATTACAGCCCAATCTGTGATATCCATTGATATCAGGAAGGTCTTTGTCCATGCGTTCCTTTCATCTGAAGAAATGAATGCCTGAAGACATGACCGCATGAACAAAGACCCATCTGATGTCCAATGGATATTACAGACTGGACTGTTATC
This sequence comes from Octopus sinensis, assembly GCF_006345805.1. Classification (NCBI taxonomy): domain Eukaryota; kingdom Metazoa; phylum Mollusca; class Cephalopoda; order Octopoda; family Octopodidae; genus Octopus; species Octopus sinensis. The sequence continues at coordinate 78,160,979 of NC_043005.1, read as the reverse complement.
ATACCATGTATGCAGACTAGGATCAGAAAAACATATGATTCGCGGAAACGAGCGTAGCGATGCATTAAAATATTACTAAATTCCATTCATGGATTATCTTTTTATTATTATTACTATATATATATATAAGCAAATACATACTTTGTGTGAAACGAAAGGCAACGGTTATGATTAGAGCGTCATTAATAAAAGCCGATCCGAAGCGAAGTAAATACAGTATACTATTTATTCCGTTCTTTCATATAAACACATAAGAGTAAAACAGTGGTCCCTCTTGCGACTGTTTGAACTTTTAGTCGAATCCCCAACTGACTCCACATAAAGCTAAGAACATCAAACAGTTTCTCTCACCTTCCCCATAGTCAGTATACATAGCTTTACATTCAACAAATTGATTTTTACCTGTACTTTTAGCACAATCCTATTTCATATATATATATATATATGTATACAGGTATACACACACACAACACATATACATTGCTTTATTTGTATTATTTGTATTGAGCTGAAATGCATTCGACCTAATTCTGTCTTCGTTAATATTTACGAGAGACAATGTTTTGCATTTGTTTTATGGCGCCACTTTTATTCCTTGTGCTATTTAAGCGTTTGGATTCTTGCGAAAACAAAGTGGTCTTTGTTTCCATATGTTTCATATGCTGTTTTAGCTGTACCATATTTCTTCGCATGTACATATTCATATATATTTGTGTGTGTGTAAATATATGCATATATATGTGTGTGTGTGTGTATGTATATATATGTATATATATATATATATATATATATATATATATATATATATATATATATACGACGGGCTTGTTTCAGTTTCCGTCTAACAAATCCACTCAAAAGGCAATACTACAAGTCACTTGCCCAAGGTGTTACGATGTGGAACCAGGAACCATGTGGTTATGAAGCAATCTTCTTACCACACAGCCACGCCTGCGCCGATATATATATAGTTCTCTAAAACATAAAAGACGTGCTAAAATTAGAAATAACTTCTTCACATATCGTTTTCAATGCCTTTTAAAGACCAGGAAATATTGGAGTAATTGGTTGTCAGTTTTAGCAAGTCGAGTAAGTCCTTTCTCTTGGCCAAACCTATCAATGATCGGAGGGCCTTCTGTCGACACCATTCCTTTTTGCATATGTATAGCTATAAGCGAACTTTAGTCAAAACATGTTTTTGATATATTTTATCTCTTAAGGGCAAATTCACTGCAGTTACCGTGAATTCATCTTTGGAGGAATATTTTTCTCTTATGGTAGAAGGGGTAAAAATGCCACATCTGCTCAATGTCGCCTTCTATCAGATACTCAGACGCAATGTTTCTAGCTTCTTAGTCATATATCAATGGGAAATACAGAAGCGAGGTAACTCTGAGCAGATTAAAAACCGTAGCTTTAACTAAAACACAATCAACAGCAGTGACTGTGTTGCGCTTTTGAAATTCAACAGTATCAGCGCTAAGCAAAGTCTTGGCATAAGCGAACTTCAGGTGAGTTAAAAATATGTCTGTGACGTATTAAAGCTTCTAAAATGAAATTCATTGTAGTTACTATGAAGAAAAATTCTGTCTTATGATAAAAGCTGTAAAATATAAACCATTGGCGTAGGAGTGGCTGTGTGGTAAGTAGCTTGCTTACCAACCACATGGTACCGGGTTCAGTCCCACTGCATGGCACCTTGGGCAAGTGTCTTCTACTATTGCCTCGGGCCGACCAAAGCCTTGTGAGTGGATTTGGTAGACGGAAACTGAAAGAAGCCCGTCGTATATATGTATATATATATATATATATATATATATATATATATATATATAATATATATATATATATGTGTATATGTTTGTGTGTCTGTGTCTGTCCCCCCAACATCGATTGACAAACGATGCAGGTGTGTTTACGTTTCCGTAACTTAGAGGTTCAGCAAAAGAGACCGATAGAATAAGTACTAGGCTTACAAAGAATAAGTCCTGGGGTCGATTTGCTCGACTAAAGGCGGTGCTCCAACGTGGCCACAGTCAAATGACTGAAACAAGAGTAAAAGAGAAAAAATATATATACCCAGTGTGGCCTTGTATAGAATTCCCAGAGGCAATGTTTTTATAGGTAATACCAAAGAACGGTATCATAACTCTTTTAAGACAGCATGGTGTAATTTGTGAGATTTTGACGCCATTTATATTAAGGCCACCGATCCCCCAAAGGAGCTTCCTCATTATTTTTGGCTAAATTCATTTTTATATATAATATAGTCTTGGGTATTGTTTTATATATTGATACAGCGGTGATTACTGTGGTGAAAAGCTAGCACGAGTATTACTCGTAATCGATCAGGTCAATTTCGGCGCGAGTGAAACTCTATATTATAATTGGTTAGAAACACTCTACCAAGCTTCAATATTTTGCTTGAAGGCTTGCACGTGCATTCTGGGAACTTCGGATCTCTCTGTTTCTGCAATTATTTTAGGGATGGAAATTTGTTGATTGAATCGATTTCGCAACACCTTGGAACCTCATATGTAATATTTGCACTTATTTTTTCACCAAAATCATAGTGAAATTTATAGGTGCGTATAATACAAGTTATTACACTGCAAAGATTTTCTTTAAATTGTAGCCACTTTTATTTAAAATATAATCTAATAATCTAATAAAGCTTCATTTAATTTTAGATTATTTTTATAGTATATAAATGTTATTAGATATAAGATGAAATGTATGAAATGAAATATTACAAGATTAATATATTGGAGTACAGCTATTTGTACAACCCGGATAAGAACAATAAATTTTAAAGACAATTTTAGCCGTCAAACTGATGTGTACATTAAATATAGTTGTATATTATATAGATAACCTCTGGAGTAGATATATAACCAGGCCAAATTTAATTAAAAGTATATTGAAAAAATGATGAACAGCCTTAATCGATTTTCCAACCTTATTGGATACTTATCAGATATGTCTACATCTTTTGATTAATCCCAGAGAAGCAAGCAACCGATGTGGTATTTTAGAGAACATCATTTATTTAATAATTCCTAAAGGTAGCGTCAATGTAAGCGTTAAGAAATGAGATAAAATAATGATTTCGCTCACCAGGCTGTATAGTATTATACTCTTTAATGGGGAACATGATAATGTGACGTTCGTGCCTGTCAAGCTAAATTAATGCAGCGACATCATTAGAGTCTGCGAGGAAATCTGCAGTGTTGATTTACTGGCGATATCCTCTTGCATGACAAATCTTACCACTGGGAGATGAAATGAGGCAGAACATCTAGTTGTACATGCTCAAGATCCTGTGAAATACACGGACCCTTATATCTAGTGGACATCTATCGGTGCTCCATACTAATTAAAATGTACGTATAAAGAAATATTATGTTTCGTTTTTAGATTTGGTTTGCAAGATTATTTTTGTGAGTTCGTGTGTTGAAGCATGTTCTGTTGTGTCTGGGGAGAGTCATTTTCTTTTTTGTGCCTTATAATGTAACACACTCACCGGTAAAATTTCCACTTGTTTCTAATTTTTATTTTCCTAAAATAGTCAAGACTATTGTAAAGGTTGCAAGACGCAACGAAAATTTTAGGAAAATAAAAATAAGAAATAAGTGGAAATTTTACCGGTGAGTGTGTTACATTATTAGGCACAAAAAGAAAATGACTCTCCCCAGACACAACGAAATATTATGGTTATAGTATTTGTACACTGACACACTAAAGGACATGTCAACTATAGAATAAAAGTAAAATAATCACCCTGGACATTACCGTTTTCGACCTGTAGAACCCGCAGATCCGGTTACCCGGTTTCCATGGCACATGAGTTACTGAGGTCTCAAACATCACCCCTTTGAGAGTGACGCCAGTCTGGCGCATACAGCTGAGTAGACTCGAATGTTTTAAGCTAAGTGTCTTATGCGCATAAACCTTTAAGCAGGAGATCTGTTTTGCAAGATGTTTCTGATTTGTGTATGCTCAAAACTACGTTGTTACGCAGGGTGTACCCTTCTTCTATAGCAATTCGAGCGTCCAGGAAAGAACTTCAGTCGTTGTCTGACTTTCATCCCGTAGTTTCGCTCAGCCAGCAAGATTCCTTGACATTGTATAGTTGCTCTGTTATAAACCGTTTCCTTTGGACTCTGATTGTCGTAGATTAATTAACGCTTAAAATTGTTTCAGATTGTTTCAAATTTTGGCATGAGACAAGCAGTTTTAGGGTACAAGAATATATGATTACATCGACTCTGTATTCGACTTTTATTTTGTTTTATCGGCCTCGAAAGGATCAAAGACAAAGTTGACCTCTGCAGAATTTAAAGTTAGAGTGTAACGGATTGTGAAGAAATACAGCAAAGCATTTCCTCCCTACTCGCCAGAAATTAAACCAGCACATCACCTTTATTAACCCTTAAAAATATATGCAAATAAATGCATGAATTTACTAAATTTTAAAGAAATTGCTTTAATCCCCTGCCTGTCCTGTGTATCTTGGCCTCCATGCATCATTCCCAAATTATTCAACCACCGGCGTAAAATAGCACTTATGAAAGAAAAGCTTTATATTATTCAGAACGTATGAAACGAAGGCTAACTAAGAAAACAAACAACGTTTTTCTCAATCCTGGAACTTATGAAAAGAAAGTTTTATAATGTTTCGAACATATGAAACAAGGGCTGAGTAAAAGTTAGGCGTTTTGGGCAATCTTATGAAAATGCTTTGGACAGACAAAGGGTTAAAAGTATGTTAACAATGTTCAGTTGAACCAGAATCATCTACTCACTAAAATATACGGATTCTAAGCACTTCA
>NC_043005.1:78128647-78148647 GCF_006345805.1 Octopus sinensis | reverse complement strand
TCTTATGATCGTGAGGTTGTGAGTTCGATTCCCAGACCGGGCTGGGTGTTGTATACTTGAGCAACACACTTTATTTCACGATGCTCCAGTTAGCTCAACTGTAGAAATGAGTTACGGCATCACTGGTGCCAAGCTGTATCGGCCCCTTTGCCTTTCCCTTAGATAACATCAGTGGTGGGGAGAGAGGAGGCTGGTATGCATGGGCGACTGCTGGTCTTCCATAAACAATCTTGCCCTGATTTGTGCCTCGGAGGGTACCTTTCTAGGTGCAATCCCATGGTCATTCATAACCGAAGGGGTTCTTCTCCTTTTCCTGAAGTAAAACTCCATCCTTTGTAAGGAATTGGAGAAAAAGCATAGTTAATGCACGATACTTTAATAAAAACCTGAAGAAGAATAAAATATATATTATAGTAAAATCTAAACAGCATTAGTCGCGGACTTTTAGCATTCATTTACAAGTTAATTTTATTATTTTTTTCTGTCATTACGATAGACATTTTTGAGCTTCATTTGAATTCGTTAACTCAAGTATGGCTTCGACATAGTTTTCTAAAGAGCTAGAAAATGATTCGCTAAATAACTATACAGAAACATATTTGTTGTCATAATATTATTTAACACCTGACACTCATTATTATTATTGTTATCATTATTATTATTATTATTATTATTATTAGTAGTAGTAGTAGTAGTAGTAGTAGTAGTAGTAGTAGTGTAGTAGTAGTAGTATAGTCATGATGATGATCATCATCATCATCTCACTTAGCACTGAATCGACTTCACCTATTAGTATCCTATATCCCAGTTATGCCTTCCATTACTGAACTATTATTTACCATAGTAGTATATATCATTCATGCAGAAGGCAGCCCTGGGAAATATTTCCATTTCAATGTTTCAAACGAATAAATTTCTGATTTTCGTATACTCAAGTTCATTATACTCTCAGGCATTCTAAGTTATAAGTCTCTGCCTGTCTGTGTGTCTGTCTGTCTGTTTTCTATCCCACCCCTCTCTCTCTCTCTCTGTATATATATATATATATATATATATATATAATACAAACACACACACACACACATATGTATACATACGTTCAGGAAGTCTTATAATATAGAAGCATATCCGAATTCCTATATATATATATATATCCTAACCGATATATATATACATGTGTGTGCGCGCGCGTATGTGTGTGTGTGTGTGTGTGACCACGTGTGTATCGTTGGCGATTTTCTTTCTCCGTCTTCCCTTCTTTAGACTTTTTCTATATTCCTGATGAAGAGCTCCGCTCAAAACGTAAAATCCTCTTTCTTTTCTTTCCTTTCTTGAACGACCTATAACACTGTACTTATTCCACATTCTCGCGTTGTTGATTTTTCTTGCTTATTCTGGTTTGGATTGACTATATAATAATAATAATAATAATAATAATAATAATAATAATAATAATAATAATAATAATAATAATAATAATAATAAATAATAATGTTAATAATAATAATAATAATGTTAATAATAATAATAATAATAATAATGCCCTGATGCAGTACCAGGCAATGGTTCTCATGGCTTCTGATCTTAACTGATTGGAAGTGTTATCATGTACATTGTTTTGTCTTGGTATAAAAGATGGGCTACAGCAAATATTCTGCTCAATACCATAGATTTGCTTGTCAGTTGTTTGACCTTAACCAGTTGAGCATGTCCCTTAGTGCTGACGATATGTGCATCTCTGATCATGAGCAGAAGTAGTGGGGGAGCCTCATAGCCATGTGTTGAGGGGGATTCTTTGGGGTTTGAATAATCACCTCTGGAAACATGGGGGGTTCTTTCAACATCCTTAAACAACCCTTATTCAGGGACCGCTTGAGCGGGATGGGCTACTCAACCTGAGAAGAAAATTCTAACTGGCCCCACCTGCAAGGTCTGTGCTGTTTATCTTGATATGAGATCACCATGTCGCGCACATATGGTTGTGATGCATGTGCCTGGTGTGCCTTATCAGACGGGTAGTCATGATGGGTATATTGGGCTTCGTATATTTTACCCCAGTGTCACTTTGATGGCATGAACAACTGCTCTCTCACTCAATAACAATAATAATAATAATAATAATAATATATATAATATATATATATATATATATATATATATATATTATAAAGTATGCTTTTAAGAAAACAAAAGAAATCTAACGGTAAACGTTTACTTTAGGTTCTATACTTTTATGCAGATTTGTATCAAGCTGAGATTCGATCAGCTTGGAAGTGATTTAGCCTCTCAACGATTTCAAACGAAACTACGCTCGTGGAACAACCGAATTTCTTCAGCCTCTTTGAAAGGCAATTTATTCAAATTATAATGAATTTATGCAATTATATTTATTTTAAGTACAAATAAACCTGCAGAATTCTCTGTACTACTGCTGCTAGTGTGCAATAATTCATTACTGGCGAGTATTTATCCTCCATTAAATGCTGAGTTCAAATACCCCAGAGAGTACGACTTCAAAGGACTTGACACAATCTGTCCATCTTGCTCTGGAAACATCGTCTGAAAAGTTAATTAATGAAGAATGCGTGTAATGTGTTATTATAGCAAATTAATTCAGTGTCTTTATGATACTGTGGATTAAGGGAATTGATCCGCATCTTAATTTCATACACGAATTTTTATAGCACATAATGATTATACTTTGCACAAGTCTTAGAACGAAGAGCAGATATGCACCAAAGGAAATACATGTAAAAGAATTGATTTTCGGCAAATGTCTTGAGAAATTAATGCTTAAAAAAATTATTAAATATATACATACATACATACATACATACATACATACATATATACATACATACATACATACATACATAAATACATACATAAATACATACATACATACATCAGACATGATATGAGGATTTGGGATAGAGAAGAGAAACTACAGTTATGGAAATTAGCCGCCCAGCGGATGTTAACATAAGGCTGAAGATCAGGGAAAATGAGAACACCTATCCTGAACTATTGAGAAATCTGCAGTTACTCTATCCAGATTACATGGCCCTGGCGTATGTAACACACTGCCTGAATACAAATCTTCAGCAATTAGGCTTCTCAAAATCAGAAAATTTATTTATTAACTATATGTCTAGATATGCAACTATATTCATGAGAATACATACATAAAACATACAAATCTGCACATGCATACATACATACATGCATACATACATACATACATACATACCTTGTTGATGTTGAAATTCCAATGAAGGAGCCTTGGATCTAGGTTAGAAAACGGTTCTTTCTCTATTGGCAAGAAATCTTGAAATAAACTGAATGACATACATACATACATACATACATACATACATACACACACATACATACATACATAATACATACATACATACATACATACACACACATACATACATACTACATACATACATACATACATACATACTACATACATACATACATACATACATACATACTTACACACATACATTCATTATTGCTGCATCTCAATTTAGAAGAATGCTATCGTTTGAATGTTCTCTTAAAGCTACACAAATGTAGCTTTCTCGGTTCTGGAATGGACCTACACTCTTTAGCACAGATGTGGAAGCAATGATTACTGCTTGCAACAAAATATACGTTTATTTCTAAACATAAGTTTGAAAGCAGAGTCAACGGAGACAAGCTACAGCTAGATCTCGTCAACAAAATCACCATACTGTTGAATGCACAATAATCCTCCAATATCCAAGGGACTGAAAACATGTCAGTAGAAGGGCACTCAGGATTCATGACCTGAATGTGGCCCGGTTCTATTAGAGTGTAACAAGTTAAGGGATGAAACACTTGCCTCAGGAGTTTTCTTCTCTAAAGACATTCTGCTGTTTAGTTAGGCCCAAAGTTTCTTATCACCTCTCTTAAAGCAACACAGGTGTGACCCTCCAGTCCCAAAGCAATACAGGTGTGACCCTCCAATCCCACTAGACAATTTCGCTCTTTTTCATAAATGTGGCAACGATGGTTGTCTCTTACACAAGGATTTACTACCCACGTTCAGAGATGCCTTCATTCCATCATGGCATTTTTTTTATTGTTTTGTAATTTTCGCTTTCGGTCTACTATTGTACGCAACACATGATAGAGATGTAAATAATGAAGCTAGGCCTGTATCAGAAGGTGAAAAAAGGCCTTCCATAGGGTCAAGCCCTCTCTCTAAACAACGTATGCATGTGCCTCCTAAATGAAGAACTGTTCTACATCATTGGATAAAAACAATTCTCACATCAGTTATCCTTCTTCTAAAGAGACGTTGAAACAAGCGCTGAGAGACACTCACTCCCAGCCCTTGGATAGTCGCTGATTCAACGGAGTTCATCCACCTTTACATACACACACACACACACACACACATATATATATTTTGTGTGAGTGAGTATAAAAATATATATATACATATATAGACACACACATATACATGCATATATTTATATACATATACGTACATACAGACAGATAGACCGATAGATAGATAGATGATAGATAGATAGATTGATAGATAGATAGATAGATAGATAGATAGATAGATAGATAGATAGATAGATAGATAGATAGATAGATAGATAGATAGATAGATAGATATACGTATACATAGATAAACAAACGTACGCACATACAAAGGGTGTTCTAAAATTATTTGTTGAATTGTATCGTCTAGATGGGTTGCAGTTTTCAAATTGTAAATGTAATTTATTGGATTTGTCTGGAGAAAGGCACTGTACTAAAAGTCTTAATAGTCCTATTAAATCAGCGATGAAGTTAGCGATTTCAGTGGGATTGGAGCGGAAACTACAAGACTACGAAGCGATTGCTGTCTTTTGCATATTTTACTAAATTTCATGCTGAGATTGTTACATGATCGCTTAAACTTGAATAGAACAAAACGATATTACAAACGATTCGCTGTAATAATATTTATCCACATAGTTATAAATCCATAAAGAGACAACTGGAGTTTAGATGAGAGAGAAAGGCGAAAACAGCGACAAAAAATACAAAGTCAAATATTTTTTATAGCCAAAGTTCACTGCTGACATTTAAGAAACAAACTAGTTTTGTGAACCATGACATAAAATAAGTCGATCTGGATGTTAAATCGATAAATTCCAAACTAGTCGCAGACTTAATGCCGAAAAATGTAAAACCATCCTTTGAATAACAGCTGTAAAAATAAAGCTAAAAAAACACGTATTATTGTCCGAGTTGTTGCAAGTATTGAAATGTCATGTGGACGAACAGAGTTATTTAAAGTGTAACGCAACATTAAAAATATATTAAATGGTGTTTTCAAGCTTTGAAAGTTTTCTAGCCTGAGGGATAGATTATGAGTGAAATGTTGAAATTAAGCTATGAGACAAACAAAAGAGGATTTGATGAGATGGCTTACAGAGTATTAAATATTTTGGTAGTCAACAGAAACAGCAACAAAACAGGAAAGATTCAGAAAGAGATATCGAAGCCATCACTTAGAAAGATTAAATAAATATATAAAATGTTTGAAGGTGCGACCTGTCAGATAGACTTGACAGGTTTATGTTAGAGAAATAGAATGTTTCGCTTATACTTAATAAATATAAACTTGGTCAATAACTGGGACTTAAATGTGAAACACCTTCTGGGAGCTAATAATGTATATGGATGAATGATGGAGTTTGTATGAGAAAAAGGAGAAAACGGAACTCAAAGGCATTCCACAGTTATATCAATTATTCATTTACACTCTTACAGGTTTCAGTCATTTGACTGCGACCATGCTGGAACACCGCCTAGAAGGGTCATAGAATAATAAATCGACCGCATGACTTATTTTTAAACCTAGTACTTATTTTATCTGTCTTATTTGCCAAACTGATAAGTTACGGAGACGTAAACACAGCAACGGCGGTTGTCAAGCGATGATGGAAACAAATACAGATACAGAGACACACACATACACACACATGTGTATATATACACATATATGTCTTTGTGTCAGTGTTTGTCCCCCATCATAGCTTGACAATTGTGTTTGCGTCTCCATAACTTAGCAGTTATATATATATATATATATATATATATATAGCTATTTATATATATAATTAATCAATATAGGGTGGCAAAAAATTTTGTAGAATTTTTTTGCCACCAGCGGCCTAGTGGAAAAAAAATTAAATAGTCATAGACCATTTTTCAGTTCAACATCACATCAAGGATGGCCATAATAGGCCATTCAATGTTATTTTGCGGTTGAAGCTTTGGCTGTTATTCTAGTTGGTGAATGGCCTATTATGGCCGTTCTTGATTGTGATGTTGAACTTAAAAAATGGTCTATGACTATTTAAATTTTTCCCACTAGGCCGCTGGTGGCAAAAAATTCTACAAAATTTTTTGCCACCCTATATTGATTAATTATGAATTTTCTGTTTTAATTCCGTAATGGAATCGGCGGCTTATATTTATTTGCTGCCGATAAAATTTGGCGCGAGTGCGATGATTTGAAATTTTAGGTCAGATATTGCGAGGCAGGGACAGAAATGCCTCGTGAAAATATCTGTTCCGATCTGGCTATTTCTTACTGACGAATCTAAGGGCCTATGGAAGATTGGCTTGATTTAATTTAATCAGGTTAGTTTGCCATTAACAGTAGATGAAACGGTGCATCTCGTATAAGAAATTACAGGGTAAATGTTGTTAATTTTCTCCTGGTTTACGGAATTAATGTTATTTTGCGGTTGAAGCTTTGGCTGTTATTTCAGTGGGTGAATGCCTATTATGGCCGTTCCTGGATTGTGATGAATATATATATATATATATATATATATATATATATATATATATATATATATATATATGCATACATATATACGACGGGCTTCTTTCAGTTTTCCGACTACCAAATCCACTCACAAGCTTAGGTCAGCCCGAGGCTACAGTAGAAGACACTTGCCCAAGGTACCATGCAGTGGGACTGAACCGGAAACATGTGGTAGATAGCAAACTTCTTACCACAACCGCCACACCTGCGCCTATAGCATTCTTTTTTCTTTTCTAAAAGTAGAACTTACTCTTGCTAAACATTTAACATAATTCTAAAAAGTTCAGTTGCAAAACTCAGACATAACGAAAAACAAGCTCAATGATGATATACGCTAGTTGAAGATAGGCAGGTATGGCTGTGTGGTTAAGAAGCCCGCTTTGCAATCACGCAGTTTTGGGTTCAGTTCCACTGCGCAGTATATTGCACAGGTACATTTTACTATGGAACCGGGCTGATCAACAATTAGCGAGTGAATTTGGGTGAATGCGGCCATGCTGGAGCACCGCGTTAAACGGTTTAATCGAAAGAAATCGACCTGAGTAATTACTTTTTTTGAAGTTTAGTACTTTTTCTATAATAATGTTGATGGGGGTGATGGGGGACGCGGTCGTTGTCACGACGACGACGACGACGACATCGACGATGATGATGATGATGATGATGATGATGATTATGATGATGATGATGATGATGGTGGTGATGGTGATAGTAAGAGTGAAGGTGCGGGTACTGATGATAAAGATGATGATGATGATGGGGTAGAGGAGGAGGAGGGAGAGGATGGGTGATGAAGATGATGATGATGAGGAAGAGGAGGAAGATGCATTGGATGACGATATTGATGATGACTATTGCATTAGAATGATTACGGCGGTGATGACGATTACGATGACGACGACGCCGCACCAGTGTGTTTTAAACAAGCAACACCATTTATAAGATACCCTTTTCTATGGTGTTGGTGGATCTCCAACGAAGATTTCCCTTTCATCAGTCGTCATGCCGAGTACAGATCAATCCGACAAAGCTAATTTCCCTTCCGGCTATTGGCCAACATCGGAAATCACGTAATTGTGGAAGTGAAAGCGGCAGGAAATAGAACTCAACTAGAAGTTGGAACTATCTCGCAGTCTCGCATGACTGAAGATTACCATCATATCATGGGGTATATTTTAACAATTTTCGAAACTACATGAAATGTACGAAAAGACAAGCACAGCAGCCAACTATTTATTGATTACTCTGTGTGTGTGTGTGTGTGTGTGTGTGTGTGTGTGTGTGAACACCAAATACCAGAAGAGATATCGTGTCCGATAAGTTTAATTTATTTCAGTTTGTTTTATCTTCTCTTACAACATGACTAAATGTAAATAACTGAAACAATGGAAACCGGTAACGTATTTTCATGTATATATATATATATATATATATATATATAATTCTGTTATGACCGTAGTAGAGTGCCGTATAAAGCTCGTCCACCTTCAGATTCCACCCAGTACTATCCAATAGTAGTATTATACATACTTTCAGGTTTGCGTTTGGGCTTCTGTCGTGTGTGAAATGGATGAGTGGAAAATTTGGAGTCAACAAGGAGTACGGTTGAACAACTTTTTCAATATCTGTAGTTGTTTATACACAACGTAGTTCTCCAGGCGTGGAGGTACTTGATTATGCGACCGTTTCTCTGCATTATGAGATCTAGTTGTGTTTCCTCAGGTGATATGTAAATATAGGCTCCGTAAGTTAAAAGGCATTTGATTTCGTTGTACTGTTGATTTGTTCTTCATGGTTGGTTACACACTCGATTGTCTTTAGCTAACCTTCGAGAATCGGCCAATACGTATACATACATGTTCGTTCAAGTATGCATCAATACACATAATAACGCACGGACATATACAAACGCGCGCAAACATACACACTCTCACACCTACATACATATATGGCTGCAGTCAAATGACTGAAACAAGTAAAAGAGTAGAGTGTAATATATATATATATATATATATATATATATATATATATACACGATGATATATGCACCCATGCATACTAAACACGCAGACACGCACCCGTACATATGAAAATACAACCAGACACTCACGCACACGAATATGGGGAAGAGGAAATAGAAAAATACAATATCACAGTCGTTGTATCTTTTGCATTATCCAGACAATGCCGATCCCATTGCTGTCGTGCATTCCATCACTATTTTACGTACGTACACACACACACCGCATACGCACACATATGGATAGATGCTGGATATATCCATCGATGTAACTGCCAATCGATGAATAAGTATCCACACTTACTATGCCTACATTATTACTTATTTTCTTTCACACAATCAGAAAGAATGTGTAAACATGGTTAAAGAAACTAAATATTTCTTCAGATCAAAAACCGAAACTATATAATTATCGACGAGAAATTGTTTTCACATGAGACTACATATGCATCTGCTGAAATATTTGTCATTTCTTTACAACGCAACAATACGGTCCTAATAACGATTATTAATATTGATGTTTATCTTCGAAAAGGAATAATGCGATCTCAGTTTTGATAAAACAAAAGAGGAATTAACAGTTTGTAGCTAGACAACTGTGAACGATACTTAAGAGCGACTTGATGAATAGGTTGTTTATATAAAAACGCATTTACTTTATCTGTAAAGGAATGTCTGGTAATTGGATATCTATAAAGAATCTCTATAGTTTACGTTTCAGACACGTGTTCGATCAGATATAGGTTTTGATGTTACCTCAAAATGGAAAAAAAAAAATATACAGTGATACTTCACTTTTCGAGGGAGCGTTTTATGAGACCCCGGGTTTACGAGTTTATTTTTCAAGCGCAAGACACAAATTTTGAACGAAGCGCAAAATATTCTACTATCACAACAAATGCTTGTGCGTGTTTACCGAGAATTTTATAGAGCGGAAAAGAGTTTCCTCTAAGCAAACAACTCTAACCTTCTATTTTAAAAAGAAATTTATACGTCCGTCTACTCGAGCCTTTGGTGACCTGTGGCCAAAGCTGGATATACTGTTATGGTCTAGAGAACAAGAGGCAGTAGCAAATGGAAACATCCTGACTCTTTCAGACCCAATAAGTTCGAGTTCATCGGGAATCTCATGATGATATCCTTTTTCGACAGCAAGGGCATCATCTACAACCACTGGATTCTCTCGTGGAGGTTTTGAAGGAGTTCGGGAAGAAGTTTAGCCGAAAAAAGGCCTGAGTACTTGCAACTGAACAATGCACCAGTCCTCAATTCCATATTGGTAACCAAATACGTGACAGAGATGACCATCAAAATAGCCCTTTACCCTCCGTACATCCCAGACCTTGCTTCCTGTGACGTTTAGTTGTTCCCCAAGGAGGAGAACCCCAATTTTTTTTAAGATATTAGGCTGACGGGGGATCTAAACACCTTCATTTAGGGGCTTCCAAAGGGCCGTCATGAAGTGAGTGGAATGCTACATCAAGTACAGCGCAACTAGAAGAACCTTTTTTGATTGAAGAAGATTAGAGTTCTGTACTTGTTTGAAATTAATAAATGTATCATCTGTAAAAGTCTATCAACACATTGGCCGTATGTATTTTTCTGAATGTTTCGAGAAATTTCCTGTAGTTCCAAATGCAAAACTCAAATGGAATTGCTTTACATTATGGAAAAAATATGCTTCTTCCATTTCTCTTTCAATACTTTCAAGAAGTAATTTCTTGTTCTCATATATTTCTCAGACAGAAAATTTAAAAGGAAATCCGTTTCCTCATGCAATACTGACCTGAATAAGTAACGGCATTTCAGTCACAATCACTTATGTTTCATTGGCACTAGTAAATATAATTTGCTTGATGATTGCAGACACATAGAAATCACTACGGCATTTTTCGAAAACATGTAAAGAAAATAGTGGGAATAATAATAATAATATATGTATTGTGGAGGCGCAATGGACCAGTGGTTAGCCGACTCGCGGTCGGAGGATCGCGGTTTCGATTCCCTGACCGAGCGTTGTGTTTGTTTATTGAGCGAAAACAGCTAATGCTCCACGAGGCTCCGGCAGAGGGTAGTAGCGACCCCAGTTGTTCTCTTTCGTCCCAACTTTCTCTCACTCTTTTTTCATGTTTCTTGAACAGCTGGGGGAACACATACGCCATAGAAACCGGGAAACCGGGCCCATGAGCCTGGCTAGACTTCAACAGGGCGAGTAAATAAATAAAAAATGTATGTATATATTTGTGTGTCTGTGTCTGTCACCCCACCATCGCTTGACAACCGATGTTGGTGAGCTTACCTCCCGTAACCCAGCGGTTCTGCAAACGCGACCGATAGAATAGGTTTACAACGAATAAGTCCTGGGGGCGATTTCTTCGACTAAAGGCGGTGCTCCAGCATGGCTCCAGTTAGATGACTGAAACAAATTACGTAATATAAGAATAATAAATTATATGTATTTTATATCCGATTTGTATGTAGTTTCTTTTATATTCTTTTGGGTCTTTTTTTGTATAGATTGCACGTATGGCTGTCTGAGCTCGTTTTGCAGTTACGCGGTTTCGGGATCAATCCCGTTCAGCGGTACCTTGGCCGAGTCAGTGTATTTGATAGGGGAAACTGTGTAGAAGCTTGTCATATATATATATATATATGTGTATGTGTGGTGTTGGTATGTTTTTATCCCCGCCATCTTTATCATCTACACCCGCGCCTTCACCCTCACTACCACCATCAGCACTATCGTTATCATCATCACAACCACCACGTCTACTATCACCTCCATCAATATTATTATCACCGCCCCGCCCTCATTCCCACTAACGTCATCATCACAGCCACAACGACAACGACCATCATTATCATCATAATCAACATCATCGTCGCCGTTACAACCGCCACCACATCTATCATCATTGTTAACACCACTCCACCACCACCACCACCACAATCATCATCATCATCATCATCATCATCATCATCATCATCGTCATCATCATCGTCATCATCATCGTCATCATCATCATCATCATCATCATCATCATCATCATCATCATCGTCATCGTCATCATTAGCATTGTATGATGAGTGCTTTCTTCGTTATTATCTAACCCTGAATTTCATTCAAAAAGGTCTGAAAATTGTGTAAACTCCAAAGATTTACGAAACACTTTATCTGTAAAGATATTCCGTTTGTAACCATCACATATAAGGTAAGGGAGGAAAAAAAAATATATTTCTTATTCTCTTGACACTTGACACAAAAAATTGCCATCCAATTTCACACACTTTAATATTGGTTTCAAATTTTGGCACAAGGCCAGTTATTTCGGGGGAAGGGATAAGACAACTGCATTAACCCCAGTTCTTCACTGGTTCTTATTTTATCGACCCCGAAAGGAGAAAAGGCAAATTCGACTTCGGCGGCGTTTGAACTCAGAACGCAAAAATGAAATACCTATTTCTTTACTACGCACAAGGGGCTAAACACAGAGAGGACAAACAAGGATAGACAAACGGATTAAGTCGATACATCGACCCCAGTGCGTAAGTGATACTTATTTAATCGACCCCGAAAGGATGAAAGGCAAAGTCGACCTCGGCGGAATTTGAACTCAGAACGTAACGGCAGACGAAATACAGCTACGCATTTCGCCCGGCGTGCTAACGTTTCTGCCAGATCGCCGCCTTATACTTAACTTTAATATTTACTTTTATGGGAAGGTGAGGAGAATCGAGCTTATATGGAGTTGTATAGAAGCTAATGTCTCTACAAGTCATATGGACTTTGGAGCAAAAATATGGAAAAGAGGGTCATACACGAATGTAAATATGTAAATTTGAACGTTTGTTTATCGTAAGAGAGCGATACTATAAATTGATACAACTGATGGTTAGGCCTAAATACGTAAATACAGTTACGCTGTGTTTGAAATTGTAGCAAATTGATACGAATACTGAAGGGACTTGTGCCTCTGTAGAAAACCATTCGAAATGAATGGTAAATAAAAAAAAACGGTGTTTGTTTGATACAAAATGCACTTTCAACAATAGATTTTTAAAGTGCTAATTGTCAGTATTATTATGGAAACAATAATGATAATTAGAAATATATCTATACAATCGAAAATCAAATTGACAGCTTCCTTTATGCTTAGTGACAAAGAACACACACAGAACACACACACACACACACACACACACAGGTGGGGGGGGGGTGTAAAATACAATTTATGTTGCCTCAATATCAGCTCATTACGTGGCTATTGTTGGTCACTGATCAGATTCATCTTTATACTTTACTCAGACACATAGTTAATCAGGCTGAAAAAGATTGCATATGGATTGAAAATCCAAATATTTAAATGACAGGATACGTGTTTCGAGATTGATTGATCGCGATTCTACAGGAAATATATTCAATCGCGTTGTTGGAATAACTGTCTGAATCTAGAAGGGGAATATGTTGATTAAAATCATAATTAACTGATCCTCCTGTATTTTCTTTTACCCAAAGCCACGAACTTTCCAGCACCCCCTAGTCTGTATATCAACATCTTTAATCGGTTTTCGACCCCTTTGGTTCCCATCAGAGGGCCCTCATCTCTTGACCAATCCCAGAGAAACAAATAACCATTCCGTTTATATATAATTAATAGAGTTGGAGTGTATATATATATATATATATATATATAATATATATATATATTATATATATATATATATATATGTATATACAACACTCCAACTCTATTAATTTCAGAGAACTGACTCTGCTAATTTGCTATAAGTATTTAAGACAGTATTTAATATTGCCATCATGACGTATCACACACCACACACCCACACCACACACACACCACCACATATATATATATATATAGCGCCACCAGCTCACTATCTATTTTTTCAACCATAACGTCTATTTCATTTACATCAAGAACGTTCTGGAAAACAGTTTAGCTTAAAGAACATTACCATTTATTTTGTATCATTGATAAAAGCAGCACACTGGCGACTACTGTTTATTTTTCTCTATCGTTTAAAATTGCATTTTTGATTTTGGAATCTTTTATTTTGTTTTGTATGTTTGTATAAGAACTGTTGTCGGCATCCTAATGTTGCAATTTAATATTTTTGACAATCACATAAAAAAAAAAAAACAATACAAAGGAATTTTTTTTTTAATATTACAAGTATAACATTGATGAGATAAAGTTGATATCAAACGTGATATCTGTACAGTGTTTAAAAAAACGTAATAAAATTACTTTATGAAAAGTAATTGAAATGGCAGTGCCACAGCTGTTCGACTCTATCAGTTAGTTGACTATATTTTTGTATTCCATCATGGATATTGTTGCATTGTATTTCTGGTCGATTATTTTAGTGAAGCAAACCAGTTACTAATAAGTAATCACAAGACCTAGCATTTAAAACGATCACGAAATGTCTGCTTGCGTGCTGCTCATATTTAAAGAGAGGAAAGTAGCATGATTTTTTTTGTTTTGCTTTATTGCTAATGGTGATGAAGAAAAGTGGTCCAGTAGTTAAAGTGTTGCATTCACGATGTTATAATCGTGATTTCGATTCCTGGACTGGGTGGTTAGTTGTGTTTTTGAGCAAGACACTTCATTTCACGTTGCTGTAAAGGAACTCCTGCAATATCTGGGAATTTAACCGTGTGGCGGACCGGTGTCCTCTTCAGAGGAGTAGTGTCGAAACCTCAGTCAATTACAAACCATGAAAATCGGGTTAACCTCCTGCTCTGAGAATCTTGAGGTACGCAGCCGACTTTGGTCTATTGATGGATCTAAAACTAGCAAATTGACATGACCTCGCTGGAGGATATTTTTTGAAGTCTGCTCATTGTAGATTGAGCGCAAAGTGCTTAGATTGCACGTGGATGATGCTAAGGAGTGTATTGTTAAGAAGAAATGAAGGGTGATATAAATTATGTAAGATGGGCGCTGTTATAGAAAACGGCAAGTAAGTTATGAATGTGTCGGAGAAAAAAGGTATGCGTGATAAAACCAAACCCCTGGACGAACAACGAGAGGGCACCATTAGTAAAGGCTGTGTGATAGCATGATCGAACTGCAGAAGAGATGAAGGAATGATGGTGACCATTTATTTAACATTAGATGGTCACAGCTGTAATAGTTTAAGCCGTGGATCTGTTGGATCAGGATCGACCTGGTTGCTGGTGCATAGTCTTGATATACTGGACTAAGATTAAGCAACTGCAAAAGCAACAACAACAACATTAATTAAAATTTCTTAAAATAAAATAGTTAGCGTGAATCATTGTATGATATGACATTAGACACACTTGTAAGATAAGTTTAGAACAACACGAGATAAAATACAAAGTAAAATATAAAAACAAAAAAAAAAGGACAACATGTGAATATTTACCTTGTATTTCGATATTTCGGGGTGATGATCTCTTCTTCAGGACATGTGGAGAAATGAGAGATGAACTAAGTCGTTGTGTGGGTGAGGATGGTAACATGCGTAAACTAGTGACATGCGCAGACTAGTGGCATGTGCAGACTAGTGACCTGTACAAACTGGTGATTTTACATCAGGCTGGTGAAATACAAGTGTTGTTCTGTTATTTTTTCTCTTTTGTAGTTTATTTTGTGTTTTTATCTCGTATTGTTTCAGGCTTAGCTTACAAGTCTGTCTAAAATATCTCAGTTGAAAATCTATATTTCATAAAATACATTGCCAATCAAAATGAGATAGTTATAAAAGCAGAACCTCTTGAGGTATGTAATCGAGCGACTAAAATAATACCACGCTTTTAGAATATTCTCGTTAAATTACAGTTCATCAATATATTTTAAAGAAATATTTTCAATTTCAACTGCAATTCAGAAAACAAGAGCGTCCTCTTAAAGTTAATGCTAAAGATGCAAGAATCCATATCAAGGAATGGAATTTGGAATGAACCGATAAAATGTTTCTATGGAGGCTATTTTCAGAAAAACAAAATGCTTTAAGTCCGTCATGTTAGTATGCGAGCAGGCAGAATCGTTAGCACGTCGGGCGAAATGCCGAGCGGTATTTCGTCTGCCGTTACGTTGTGAGTTCAATTTTCGCCGAGGTCGACTTTGCCTTTCATCCTTTCGGGGTCGATTAATTAAGTACCAGTTACGCACTGGGGTCGATATAATCGACTTAATCCGTCTGTCTGTCCTTGTTTGTCCCCCTCTGTGTTTAGCCCCTTGTGGGTAGTAAAGAAATAAGTATTTCAGACACTTTTATTACAGCAATTAAATGAACTACATATATTTCAGCTGGATCTTGAGAGCCATCGTGTTTAATATTTGGTTTCATGGTGATGGTGTTGATGCTGGTGATGCTGATAGCGGTGGTGGTAGCGGCGGCGGCTGTGGTGCTAGTGGTGGTAGTGTTGGCGGATGTGGTAGTATAGCGGCGGCGGCTGTGGTGCTAGTGGTGGTAGTGTTGGTGGATGTGGTAGTATAGCGGCGGCGGCTGTGGTGCTAGTGGTGGTAGTGTTGGTGGATGTGGTAGTGTGGTAGCTTGTGTGGTATTGGTGTGATGGTAGGTGTGGTAGTGTGCTGGTTGTTTTAGTGGTACTAGGAGAGGTGGTAGTAATATGGAGATATAATAGTGGTGGTGGTGTCGGAAGCTGTGGTGGAGGTTGTGGCTGTGGTTGTAGTGGTAGCGGTAGTGATTTCCCCCATTTCACATCTAAACGTTACTAAATCCCTGCGAGAAAAGATACCCATTCTCAGTTGGATGAAGGACTCAAATTTCCCTTTGGTTCCGGCCTTACCGTTTCAAATGAAAGAGATCAAATTTTGTTATGCAATTCTAGATGAACTCTGAACAAAGGACAGGATGATCAAAGTTGTAACGCCTCTCATCATAGGTGTTCACAAATTTGTTCAATCAGAGTAAACAAAGTGTCGGGATTAACGGTTCCACACAAATTTTCCCGTTCATTTCCCGTTAGAACATAAAAATTGCAATTAAGTGCAATTGAACTAAATTTTAATTCTAAATAACTTGTCTAATTTATAATATATTCTACAATAAACATTGTAATTTAACAGACTTGATTCATTTAATTAGAATAATCATTTTTAATTTTCTGTATAAATCATTTCAAATAATTTACATTACCCGGATCGATGGTAGCGCAATTACTGTTTTCGAGAGTAAAAGACAGTTCTAATGAAAATGCCGATATATTGGTGTAAACATAAACCATTTATCACTTGTAATATTAATGATAGGCAATTAAAGCAAATTTGATCTGAGATATTGGAATTCAATTAAGAAACATTAATAATATAAACAAGAGTATTACTAATCGATAGGGTATCGGACAGGTTTTAACATTGATTTACAGAAATATAGCAGGCGTTCAATTTTAGGTCAAACAAGGATAAATGAGCAGGTATCTATCTATCTTTTCTTTTTTTTTTCTTTTTATTCTTTTTATTTTATTCAATTTTTTTTTTTGTTTTTGTTCTTTTCTTCCCTTTTACGATCCCTCTTGATTGAAAACCTACGCCACCCCCTTTATTTTTTCTTTTGTTTTTTTGTTCTCTTCATCCCCCAAAAGAAAAGCTCTACCTTGTAACTTGTCCCATCTGTGTGCAGCCCTGTGTGGCCAATAAAGAAACTTATCTATCTATCTATCTATCATCTATCTATCTATCTATATATCTATCTATCTATCTGTCTGTCTGTCTGTCTGTCTATCTATCTATCTATCTATCTATCTATCTATCTATCTATCTATCTATATATATATATATATATAATATATATATATATATATATATATATATATACACGCGCGCGCACAAAAAATATAAATATATATAAATAAAATAACAACCGATGGATACGCGTTTCCATTGTTTTGTTATTTGTGTATTATATATGTGTGTTTGTGTGTGTCTTTTTTTTTCAGTGTACAATTTTGAACCATATGCATGCATGTACACGTGGAAGTGAACTAACGTAAGCAACTAACACTCCGTCCATCTGTTTTGAGTTTCAAACATTTAAGAACATTTTGGCTGTGATATGTAGCGCTCAAATGATTCGAACGTCAATGTATATACGCGGGACCAATTACACTCAAACACACACACACACACACACACGCACGCACACACACACACACACACACACACACACACACACACACACACACACATACAAATATATATATATGCAACCACTTGTGAATCGTTGGCGATTTTTTTTCCAATCCGTCTTCCTTTTCTTTTGGACTTTCCTCTGTCTCCTGTTTCTGAAGAGGGGCTTTGATCGAAACGTAAAACCACCTGTCTTTCCTTTCCCGAGCGTCTGCTAATATTTTGCATGTACCACGTCCTCGCGTTGTTGTTTTATGCATTTGTTCTTGTTTTTTTTATTTACTATACACACACACACACACACACACACACACACACACACACACACATACATATATATATATATATATATATATGTATGTAACCAGTAGTGGCAGGTACAGGTTAGAAAATATGATTTCTATTACTATATATACATACGACGGTCTTCTTTCAGTTTCCTTCTACCGAATCCACTGACAAGGCTTTAGTTGGTGCGAAGCTATAGCAGAAAACACTTGCTCAAGGTTCCACGCAGTGGGACTGAACCCGGAACCTATGTGCGTGTATGTATATATCTATCTATCTATCTATCTATCTATCTATCTATCTATCTATCTATCTATCTATCTATCTATCTATCTATCTATCTATCCATGTATATATCTATCTATCTATCTATCTATCTATCTATCTATCTATCTATCTATCTATCTATCTATCTATCTATATATATATATATATATATATCTGTTTATTTATATGTGTATGTGTGAGAGTGGAAGAAGATAAGAGAGACATTAACGTGTGTGTAACTATATATACATGCATGTGTCTGTTCATGCATGAGTGTGTGTATGTGTGTGTGTGTGGTGTGTGAGTGCGTGTGTGTGTGTGTGTGTGTGTGTGTGTGTGTGTGTGTGTGTGTGTGTGTGTGCGTGTTTGGGTTTGTTTTACTCTTTGGACAATAGCTGTTTAATGATTGTCGAATTTGACTGAATTGAGTCACCATTTATAAGCTTGTAATTTTCCGATCAGTTTATTAATCAGAACTTTTTGTGCGTATATATTACAGCATCTGTTATAGCTACACTGTGTGTCGTTAGTTTGATAATCGATTGTTCATCGAATGTCGTATTTCTAGATCTATAAATGATCCGATATTGGATTCAGAACTTTTATTGAAGTCAGAGTAGTTATGATATTTACCGCCAGTGCTTATATATGTGACAGTGATCTTTTTAATAGTCGTGACAAGGATAATCTTACTAAATTTTCATGTTTAGGAGAGATTTTGCTTCATAGACATGCGTTAGTGCTAATATACTGAAATTTTGCATGTTTCTTTATGGCGACGACCATTGATATAATAGATATAATCATTGAACTTCAACAGGCAGTTTTTACACGCTAGAAGTAGTCATAACGACCAAAACCACATTTAAGAGCAATCTTCAAAAGGAATGAAAACTAAAACAAAAACTTTTACCTTGTTATTTTTATTCCGGTTAGGTCTAGGTTTCTAATTTTTTTAGCAAATAAAATAATTTGCTAGGCAAAATTTTCATCAGTGACTTCAATTTACTAAAAAAAATTTAGAAACCTAGGTCTGACGGGAATAGAAATAACAAGATAAACGTTTTAATTTTTCCTTCTTTCTGAAGATTGCCCTCAAATGTTGTTTTTGACTACTTCTTCTAGCGTGTAAAAACTGCCTGTTGAAGGCATTTTTCTCTTGTGTTTAAACGTACACTATTTAATATACTTATATATATATATATATATATACATATATATATATCACCATGACCGACCAGGATATCAGAAGTTGTTACACATCGCTGGTCACAATGCGCTTCGCATTGTATTAGCCTTCAAATGACGCCACCCCACTGGCTAAGCGAGCAGGCCAACAGAAGAAAGAGTGAGAGAAAGTTGTAGCGAAAGAGTACAGCAGGGATCGCCACCACGCCCTGAAGGA
>NC_043005.1:78098647-78123647 GCF_006345805.1 Octopus sinensis | reverse complement strand
TTGTATGTGTGCGTGTATGTATGTGTTTTTGAGCGCTGTCTATGTGTATTTGTCTATGTATATATATCTTACTTTCCGTGTATCTATCTATGTATCTCGCTGTTTGCCTGGATATCTGCTGTCTCTCTCTTTCAATCTCTTTCTCTCTCTTCTTCCTGTATATATATATTATATATATATAATATATATATATATATATATACGTATACATATATATATATATGCATACATACATATACATATATATATATATAATATATATATATATATATATATATATATATATATCACTGTTTGATTTGACTAATAGTGGTTTTATCTCTAATTTTATATATGTATGTAATATACATATATATTCGCGGCGCGTGAGTGGGAGAGACAGAGACAGTGTGTGCATATGCGTGTGTGTCTGTGTAATCGCACTGTTTTTGTTTTTGCAGATAAGAATTTATAATACACCATGCTGTACACACATATATATATGTATGTATGTATGTATTTATGAATATGGATGTTATTTGCAGAGAGAGAGAAAGAGAGGCAGACAGATACACACATACACATACACACGCACACACGCACACACAGAGACAGAAAGAGAAAGATTAAGAGTCAGAGATGCAGACACCTACGCAGACAAACATATATATATATATATATATATATATGGACAGATAAAGACAGAAACAGATAATGATATAAACCGATAAACATGCAGGCAGATAGACAACAAATATACAAATGCACAGACATTTCTTTCCCTATTTATATATAGACAGATAAGACATAATACGTATTTTTAAACACATTTAGACTTACTGAGAAGATTATTTTCAATAATACTTCCTGCTGTGTGTTGAAAATATACAGTTTTTTCCCTCGCCGTTGTTTATTAAAATGTCTGCATTGATTATGTACATCATGATGTTTATAAGGTCTTAACTGCAAAAACAGAGACATTGTGACTAGATATAAATATATAGTCAATTCCAAAAAGCATAGAGAAAAAGAAAAAGAAGGAAACAAACGAACGTTTGGACGTGATACAAGTAATGTAGTAATAGGACGCTCAGAGAAGAAAAAAGAGTAGTAGTTTCGAGCTTGGCTCTTCTTTGGAAACAGGAAGAACAGGGAAGTCCAAGACAAAAAAAAGGACAAAAATTGCCAACAATCACGTGTCTGTGTTTGTGCATATATACATATATACATATACATAATATATATTTATATGTACATACATATATATATATTCTTACAAACACGCACACACACACACACACATACACACACATATATATATATATATATATATATATATATATATATATATATATATATATATATATATATATGCACGCCTGCTTTTAGTTCTTTCAATCATTGAACTTCAACCATGCTGGAGCACCGCCTTAAAGGGTTTTGTCGAACAAATGGATCTAAGTAGATATTTTTGAAGCTTAGTACATATTTCTTAGCTTTCTTTTGGCGAACCGCCCAGTAGTTGTTGTTTGCTTGTTCTCGAGCCATGCCTGGTTCATAAGGGCTGGTTCCCCGGTTTCATTGGGGTATAGGTTCCCCACCTGGACGGGACGCTGGTCCGCCGCAGGTGAGATGCTAGATGCAGGTGGAAAGCGTGAAAGAAAGTTGTGGGAGAAGTTCGCCATTGCCTTCTGCTGAAGCTTAAGTGTTTCACTCATAAACACATACATCGCCCGGTCTGAGATTGGAACCGGCGATCCCTCGACCGCGAGTCACTGTTCTAACCAGTATGCCATGTGCCTCCACACAACTGACTTACGTGGACTTAAGAAAACCACACCGGTTGTCATGCTGTGATGGAAGCCAAACACACACACGCGCGCGCACATACACACATATAGTTGTTCACAGATGAGCTCTAGAGATTCTCAGTATAGAAAGATTCAAACTTCGACTCCGGTATCTTTATAGATCAACCTACAAGTTAGAGAAAGGCTCCCAGAAGAGCTTACTTTCAAAACCAGATATATGCATCAGAATGGCTTTTGAGTAATTGTTTAAAACAACAGCTTGAATATATCTAATTTTGATTGGAAGATTAACATTCTCCTACTGTCCATATGGCATCTATTCCAGTTTGACTGAGAAAAAATTCATGTGCATGAAGCCAACAGCTTCCAGATTGGGTCATCATGAAATCCACCACATATGCACATAAACCGGTTTTGAAAGTAAGCTCTTCAAGGGATCATGTTGAGCGGGTATAAAGGCAATTATGCAGATAAAGAATTTAGACACGTCAAATATATCAAGTATATTTAAATACACCGAATACAAAATAGGTAAATATGTATACATGCAAAACGAGAAACAGCGAAAGGTGGAAACTTTCAGGTGATTAAAATTTTATGTATAAATATATAGGTATTTATATTACACAGACAACAAAGAAAAGAGAAAATTAAAGGGGGTGGTAAAGAAGTTATTATAAGTCCAAGTGCTGTTTCTGGGGACCGGCGACCTTTAATAATCCTTTCTACTAAAGGCACAATGCCACAAATTTTTTGGCGGGGGAGGGGACCAGTCGATGACATCGACTCTAGTGATTCACTAGTACTTAATTTATCGACCCCGAAAGGATGAAAGGTAAAGTCGACCTCGGTGGAATTTGAACTTAGAACGTAAATACAGACGAAATGCCGCTAAGCATTTTGTCCGGCGTGCTATCTATTCTGCCAACTCGCCAGCTTCGGTGATCCGTATCCTTGTTGGTAGATTTACTTCATCACAATATGTAGCCGTATATAATAATTTTCTCCCACCTCTTTAATTTTCTCTGTCGTTTCAGAAAGAGAGAGAGAGAGGGGAGAGAGAGAGAGAGAGAGAGAGAGATCTGTCTATAAGTATATGTATATATATATATGCGTGTGTGTGTGTATGTGTGTGCATGTACGTAGTATGTATGTACGTATATGACGAGCTTTTACGCAGTTTTATTTTTCTGTCTATGAAATTCACCAATAAGGCGTCGGTCGGGCCCGGTGTGCTATAGTAGAAGAAACCCAATGCGCTGTACAGTGAGACTGAATCCAACCGAATCTATATGGCTAATAATTGAGCTTCTTATCCACACAGCCGTATCTGCCACTTGTATACTAATACGAAATTTGTCATATAATGTATAACCAAAACATATGAAACGATATCTGAAAATAGATATTTGTTTTCAAAATTGCCTACTCGTCTTTGTTATCTGTCTCTAAACTTCCTTGGCAGTAATAAAGCTAAGCTCTTCATCTATAATAAAATCATTGCACATCAATGACAGCGCAAAATAAAAGAATAAACAGCCAACGATTTCAAACGTTCTGTTTATGTTGCAATATATATTTTTCAACGAACAGAACAGTAGAAGCCATTTTACATTCAACACTAAATACATTGTGATGTAGTTTTATTGTTTTTACTGTATCTCGAAGCAATTAAAATGAAACTAAAAACAACTTAATATAGCATCATGAAATTAGAGCAACGACGGAGACAGCTGGCGTGCTGCCCCGAAGGGTTTTAGACCTTTAAAACAAATCGACACCAGTACTTACTTTTTACATGTCTGGTACATATTCTGTTGGTACCTTTTCTCGAACCGGTAAGTTACGGAGGGTGCAAACAAACCAGCACCGATTGCCAAGGGTTACAAAAGTAGTCTCAAGTACAAACGCACACATAAACATACATACGTATATATGTATATGTATTTACACGTGTTTCATTTTCTAATATGAATTACAATTTTTTTTAAATTTTGCATGTTAGGTAGACATGTAAGAAATTTCGTATTAGAAATTCTTCGAACAAAGAAATTAAATAACGTTATTATTTAGTTTCTCTGCCTGAAGAATTGCTAATACGAAATTTCTAACATGCTTATCTGATATTTAAATCTGTGTAATTCCTATTAGCAAATGAAATTAGGGTAATGGTAAATACGTCAACTCCAAAATTTCTAGTTACATGTTTTATTATACAATAAATAAATAAATGTGCCATTTTAAAGCCTAGCCAGGCTCATGGGCCCGGTTTCAATGGCGTATGTGTTCTCCAGCTGGACAGGACGCCAGTCCATCGCAGCGTTACTCATTTTTTGCCAGCTGAGTGGACTGGAGCAACGTGAAATGAAGTGCTTTCCTCAAGAACACAACGCGTTGCCCGGTCCAGGAATCGAAACCACAATCTTACAATCATGATGCTGACATCCTAACCACGAAGCCACGCACCTCCAGTTTATTATACAATAACTCTGCAAATAATATTTCCATAATTCTCGATTTTAATGTGTATTTTGAAATCTGATAGAGCAGCAACTGAGACTACATACTGGATTTTAATAATGGAATAAGCAGATATGCTTCAAGAAGAAACAGCTAGGATTTACCCCAATTGCCTACATTACACACACACACACACACACACAAACACACACACACACAAACACACACACACACAAACACACACACACACACATATATATTATACGCAGCTTCCTTCAACCAAATTCACTCACAATGCAGTTATCGACCCGGGTTATAACAGAAGGCACCCAAGGCACGCTGGGAATCCGAAGTTACGTGCCTCTTAACCAAACACACATGCCTGCATCTATAAAGGCGTTAATTTTAATGTAAATATCTTAAAAGCATTCGAGCATTGTATGTGACAAGTTTGTCAGAGTATGCAATGTGATGTCAGTAAATGAAAACGATGAGAAAAAATATATTACATTCCCTTGCAGAGGTTGTTCAATACTTCTATAATATTTCGGTTAACAGTCCCCTTATCAAATAAATGAAAGAAAATATTCAATAAGTTCCGACTTAAGTGTTGTTCCTGGCCGGTCACTCTGATGTGTTAAATAATTTGTTGTTGAAAATATTTTAAAATCCTAACATAAAATTAGTGAAATTCTTTAAGCGTTAGCAGAGTCTGTCGTAATCTTTTATAGATATTATATAATGTTTGTGTCTTTTATTTATCTTCAATTTCATTTCGCTTTAACATTACTAACGCTGCAGCATTGTAATTAATATCATAGATTTTCATGAACTAATATCTACATTTTCATGAATTGATACAGTATCATACAGCGATAACAGGATAATAATATATACATAAGTACTTTGTTAGCAAACCTATTCATATGACAGAAATCTCATCTGCTACAAATATTTCAATACTAGTATTTCTAATATCAATACTCTTATCTTAACAGCAACTTCAGTCTCCATGACTACTACTACTACTACTACTACTACTACTACTACTATTAGCATGCCGGGCGAAATGCTTAGCAGTATTTCGTCTGTCTCATGCTCTGAGCTCAAATTCCGCCGAGATCGGCCTTATCTTTCATCCTTTCGAGGTAGATTAAATAAGTACCATTTGAACATTTGGGTCGATGTAATCGGCCTACCTTTCCTCCGAAATTGCTAGTCTTGAGCCAAAATTTGAAGCTATTATTATTATTATTATTATTATTATTATTATTATTAGTAGTAGTAGTAGTAGAGTAGTAGTAGTAGTAGTAGTAGTAGTAGTAGTAGTAGTAGTAGTAGTAGGAGTAGGAGTAGTAGTAGTAGTATTCAGTAGTCTCATTTTTATCACGTGCTTTCACTGCACTACCGAGCGCAGCTCTGTGTGCCTTGGGTATGTGCTGTGGTTTGTTGTGGTGCTGTTATTTTCACTGTATTGAAACTGTCTTACGTAGAATGTGTGCGGTGCTTAGTAGTGCTATTTCTTTATGGTATATATACTTGTAAGTCCTGGTGTTTTGTTTTGTATTTGTTTGAGTAGTTTTTATCATACCTAATGCGCCTACTGTGATAGGGATTGTTTCTGTTTTTAGGCTCCACATTCGAGTTTCTGCCGTTAAATAAGATGTTATCCACTTACATTTCGTTTTCATTTTCACACAGCTTTGAGTGTATTAACAATGTTCTTTCGTGTTGTAGTAACCACTCAAACTTCTATTCATAATAAACCAGATTTTGTCAATATAGCGTATACTATATAATATACCACAATTCCATTGAAAACCATAGTTGTGACCAAATATTGATTTTTAGTTTACATACACTTAAGGCCGTAAAAATATTTATGAAGAAGTCAGTGCGTGTGAAGATCAACTTTTCATCAGCTGAAACGTTGGAATAGCTCAAAGAGTTTCAGTTTGTTTGTTTTTTTCATTATTGAGGTTTAACCCTAGGTTGACCTTGTTTGAGTAATTATATAATCGAAAGCATTACTTACTTGATAATCCTCTCTTTTAGGTTATTTCGGATTACCTCGTCGAACGTTGGAATAGCTTAAACAGAGTTTCGGTTTGTTTGTTTTTTTTTTCATTATTAAGGTTTAACCCTAGGTTGACCTTGTTTGAGTAATTATATAATCGAAAGCATTAATTACTTGATCATCCTGTCTTTTAGATTATTTCGGATTACCTCGTCGAATGGCTTCTAGTTTAAGATAGTGGTGTGTGATACAAAGGAAATTCCAGATCTACGTCTGGTAAGCAGACACTCCAGATATAAGCGGTGGGGTGTGAATTAGAAAAATTAATTTAGTTTGTGGTACCTAAGAGCAAAGTCGTTAGAGCAGTGGATAAAATACCTGAAGTTTTTGTTCAGCTTCTTTGTGCACCAACTTCAAAACTTGCCGATGTCACCCTTGTCCTTCCTCCACCCGGGATCAATAAAATAAAGAACCAAACAAGTACTGAGGGTTAGTGGTGTAGCAGACCAGCAACCGAATCGCTGGACATCCGTGCGAATGCTACGTTGAAATCACTATCGTTTCACGTGATTGGCCGATTAACTTACGAATGAGCCTCAAGCAATCACGTGATTTGATTTTTTAAAACCTTCTAAAGAATCTTATAAAAAATGGATTTTTAAAATAAAAAGTACCCTCAGAAAGTCGTGGTAGTTGCTGTCATGACTCCATTCTCATTTTCTATTCACCAGCCTTGCAAATAGAAGGTATAATTTTTGCCGTCATGAATTTAGCCCGATATTTTCCCAGTTGTAATGGACTGATACACACCAGCTATTTTATCATAGACCCCAGAAGTATGTCTCTTCCAGTGTGTTCAAATAATTGGATTTATTCTTCATCCAAGATCAACACAGAAAACACTGTATGCAGTCAATAATGCATCTGTTAATTGTTTGTGTCTTGTTAATAATTTTACAAGCAGCCTTGTAAAAAACATTTTCATTCTCCACAAGCATCAACAAATAACCACGAAAGATAACGATAGCGTTGTGTGCTCTAATCCCCTTCTTTCAAAATTGTTGACCTTATAGCTAAATCAGGATTCGTTAATAAAGGCTTATGGCGAATTGGCAAAAATCGATAGAGCGTCGGTTAAAATGCCTTGCGCTATTTGTTCATGTTGTCTGTGCTCTGACTTCAAATCCCACTAAGTTCGACCACAATGGTCGATAAATAAATAACTAGTTAATTACTGGGTCTGGTTGCCCTCTCTCTCTCTCTCTCTCTCTTGGCGTCCCTTGTTCCAAGAAATGGAGAAACGATGAGCAAGAGGCTAACAATAATTTTTCATGGTACAAAGATGTTATGCTAATGAAACCCCTTAAAAATGGCTCGATGGACAACACAACACGGAACGAAAATAGAAAATATATGTAACAATCCTTTCTACTGTGGGTAACAAGGCCCGGAATTTTTGGGGAAGGATGCAACTCAATTTCATCGTTCCCAGTGCATGATTATTACTTATTTTATCAACCCTGAAAGAATGAAAGAGAAAGTCGACCTCGGTGGAATTTGAACTCAGAACGTGAAGTCGGACGAAATACCTATTTCTTTATTACCCACAAGGGGCTAAACATAGAGGGGACAAACAAGGCAGACAAACGGATTAAGTCGATTACATCGACCCCAGTGTGTAACTGGTACTTAATTTATCGATCCCGAAAGGATGAAAGGCAAAGTCGACCTCGGCGGAATTTGAACTCAGAACATAACGGCAGATGAAATACCTATTTCTTTATTACCCACAAGGGGCTAAACACAGAGGGGACAAACAAGGACAGACAAACGGATTAAGTCGATTGCATCGACCCCAGTGCGTAACTGGTACTTAATTTATCGACCCGGAAAGGATGAAAGGCAAAGTCGACCTCGGCGGAATTTGAACTCAGAACATAACGGCAGATGAAATACCGCTAAGCATTTCGCCCGGCATGAAAACCGGCCCTATGAGTCATATATATGACTCGAAAACAATGTTTATTCAAACCATCCCAAGGCAGTGCTCTAGCATGGCCACAGTCAAATGACTGAAAGAAGCGAAAGAATAAAAGAGTAAACAATATCCTGCTCTTAGCTTATCCAGTTTTGTGAGGTCACCCATTCGGTTAATAATATAGATTATAGCGCACATGAGATAAAGCATGTAGTAAAGAGAGAATTGGAAATCGCTATTTAAATTTAGTTCTTTACAATGGTTGTCCGTTTATGTAGTTGACAATAACTGATGATCGACTGCTATTTATTATCTATCATCAATCATTTATAAGCTGATGTGCCAAAAGCAGCCAACTGATGCAATTAAAATAGCCTAGAGGCAGATGGGTTTTCTTTCGTCGTCTTTATGTTATGCTAGTTTAAACGATATTATGGTTTAAGATATAGTTGAATGGCCCTTATTGATCTCCGGTTTCAATTGTAAACAGGAGATATAATTGACAAACCCTAGTTGAACTGACGTCAAAGGAGGCTTTCTTATATGAAGATAAATAGAATGGAGGGAAAGAAATGCTAGCACGGCAGATAAAATGATTTTCGATATCGAGTTCTATTAAGGACGGATTATTGGCAGATTCAGATGAACAGCGCGCAAAATGCTTTTCAATATTTAGTTACACCTTTTGGCGTTGAGAATTTCACTTTTACCAGATTCAGCAGTACTTGTCTGTTTTTTTTTGTTGTTGTCGAGTAAAAACTAGGAACCAGTCAGATAGTGAAGTTGACAAAATGAAGTACTAGTTATACGTTGAGGGTGATAAAGTCAAGTACTAGTAGAGTGCATCATCATCATCGTCGTCGTCGTCATCATCATCATCACCATCATCATCATTGTCATCATCATGATCATCATGATCATCATGATCATGATGATGATGATCATCATCATCATTATCCTCATCATCGTCATCATCGTCGTCATCATCTTCATCATTATCGGCATCATCATTACCATCATCAGCATCATACTCATCGTCATTGTCATCATCGTCATCATCGTCATCATCAGCAGCATCATACTCATCGTCATCATCAGCAGCATCATACTCATCGTCATCATCAGCAAGCGCTGGATACTATTGTACCGAGTTGATATTTCATGGGACCGGTCACCCCGTTTTCATTGCGTATAAGTGGCGGAGTCCACAACATTTCCACTGAAATTTCCACACTTCCTTAGAGTTACTCATTTATATTTGAGTAAACTGGAGTAATGAAAAATGAAGTGTTTTGCTCAAGAACACAGCGAATAGCCGCTCTGGGAATCGAAATTACGATCTTGTAATCGTGAGTGCAACACCTTGACCATCAGACCACGCAAGTACCGGATTAAATAATATAAAGTACAAGTCCAATACTGTGGTTCATAAAATAATGAACTGGTTGTGAACTGATTGGTTTGACAATGTACAGTCCTTTCTACTATAGGTACATAGCCTGAAATTTGGATCGACCCCAGTACGCAACTAGTACTTAATTTATCGACCCCGAAAGGACGAAAGGCAAAATCGACCTCGGCAAAATTTGAACGCAGAACGTAGCGACGGAAGAAATACCTATTTCTTTACTACCCACATGGGCTAGACATCGAGGGGACAAATGGATTAAGTCGATTACATCGACCCCAGTGCGTAACTGGTACTTATTTAACCGACCCCGAAAGGATGAAAGGCAAAGTCGACCTCGGCGAAATTTGAACGCAGAACGTAGCGACGGGGGAAATACCTATTTCTTTACTACCCACAAGGAGCCAAACACAGAGAAGACAAACAAGGACAGACAAACGGATTAAGTCGATTTTATCGACCCCAGTGCGTAACTTGTACTTAATTTATCGACCCCGAAAGGATGAAAGGCAAAGTCAACCTCGGCGGAATTTGAACGCAGAACGTAGCGACGGGCGAAATACCGCTAAGCATTTCGTCCGGCGTGCTAACGATTCTGCCAGCTCGAATACCATTCAGGTACGGGTGGAGGTCGATAAAATAAAATACGAATCGAGCATTAAGAACAATGAAATTAAGTACTAGGGGTAATGAGATCAATACACAAAAGTTCCAACCGGATACTAGGGTCAGTATAATCGACTGCACCCTCCACCAAAATAGTCACTTGTACCTGTAAGATATCAGTATTTATTTTTCCTTTTTTTTGTTTGTAGGCGGCGAGCTAGCAGAGTCGTTAGTACGCCGGATTTCGTCCATCTTTACGTTCTGAGTTCAAATTTCGCCGAAGTCGACTTTGCCTTTCATCCTCTCGGGATTGATAAAATAAGTATCGGTTGTTCACTGGGGTCGATGTAATCGACTCATCACTTCCCTAAAAAAATTGCTGGCCTTGTGCCACAATTTGTAACCAATATTTATTTCTATTGTGCAATGCCAGACATTATATAGAGAAGAACTTAATGTATTACTCTAAATAGAAATACCACTTTAGGTTCTGAGTTGAGATCCTACTAGAAAAGTCTTTGTCTACTTCGTTCCAGAATCGATGACATAAGAACAGTCAAGTAGTGGAATCGAATCAATCGACTTTTGCCACTTTATCGCTTCTCTATCTCTTCTTTAACCTTGCACATAGTAAAACAGTAATTATACTACTCCAAGTCTGCTACTAAAATAGCCGGGAATTTTTTTTGTTGTTGCTCATTATCTCCCTTGATCAGCTATCATGAAAGATGTCCAATGATCAAATGTATTCTCACTTGTATTCAGATTACACTTCAACTTCATTATACAATGTGTGCGCCTATTTTTAGGAGTATAGGAAGCGGTTAATGATTTATATATGTTCGGGTGTCGGGGCGGAAACCCCGCCATCTCTTCAGTTATCCGGCCATCGCAAAAAAATGCTATGAAAATGACCGTTAAACAAAGGGAAATTACTCTGTGATTGACCGTTATTAAGACAAAAGAGCTATTTGAATGACTGCTAAGTGAGGGCAGGGAGTAAACGTAAGGGGGTAAAAAATTTCATAGTATTCGCGTAAGCGCGCATGTCCATACCCACACATACGCACCCGAACACCCACGTACATGCGCCTATAAGTATACACTCATCCACCCTCACTTGAAACACACACATTCTCACCCACACCATTCACCAAAAAAATATATATATATACACATACCCGCATATACGCTCGCACACACACACACATATGCGCACCAAAAAGGTGCATACACATGTCTATATACGCACATGCACAAGAAAACAATACAGAGAAAAGTGTAAAGAAGTATAAAAAATAAGCAATAAGAGTAAAATACGTCTATATACGCACATACCTGTATGCACGCACACACACACACACGTCTACATACGCGCATACGCGCATACCCGCACACGTCTATATACGCACACACACATGCGCACAAAAAAGTTCACACACACGTCTATATACGTGAATGCACAAGACAAAACAGAGCTAAAAGCAAAATACAGGAAAATATGTAAAAAGTGTGTAAAAATAAGCAATGAATAAAACACGTCTATATACGCACATACTCGCATGCACGCACACACACACACTCATCTATATACGTACATTTTCATAGCATTTTTTCCGATAGCCGGATAACTGAAGAGATGGTGGCGTGGATTTCCGCCCCGACATCCGAAACTCGGACTTTTATCATGGGTAGCGAATAATTGTCACATATTACATTTACAGATAAATTCCTCTATTTACATAATATCGAGGTCTCTTTCATTCTTTTGTTGTTTTACCATATTTATATATATACACACACACAAACACACACACACATACACGCACACACACACACCACACACACACACACACACACACACACACGTATTTGGTAGGTCTATAAAATAAAGTAGTAGTCAAGAACTGAGGTTGATATAGTCAACTTTTGTCTTCCCCTCAAAATTGCTAGCTCTGAACACTGCAACAGACTGATTATCCCTTTACGAAAATTGTTGTAATCTCGATCACTTAGACGCCAGGGAAACCGGATCACTAGACTTGTGAGTCCTATGGTTCGAGGCAAAATAACTTCAAAAGCGAAGAATTCAACAATATAGAATGTGTTCACCGACTTTCTGAAAAGACTGATGAAGAAACTCGATCAAACAAAATCAATGCTTTTTTTTTTTAAAGGTTTGCTATAGACTCTTTATTAATTATTTATGAATCTTGTAATACCGTTGTACAAACGATTTTATATAAGATTCTATGAAGTACTTAATTATCGATTTTTCGCTAAGTTTAAAATCTAAGACAGAAACTGTTTTGGAAAATTGCGTCGTTTTAGGTGGTAGAAAATTTCAGTCTTTTTTAAAGAGAAAACTTTTGATATTTTTTTTATATATTTCTATGAACTGATCGGTTGAGAAATTGATTGGTTGTACAATGGCAAAAGACCTCAGTTTAGGTCACGTAATTAGGTCACGAAATCCGAAGTAATTTCCTATTACTTCGTGGTTTTAAACCCCGAATAACAGGAAACGGCACGTTCACACAATTTGCTCACAACGATGTCAATAATGTGAAACATCTTATTAAGCTAACGAATCTGGATCTTTTGTCTTTTATACTTGTTTCAGGCATTTAGACTGTGGCCATGGCTTGAGGGATTTTAGTCGGACCAATCGACACCAATGCTTATTTTTGTTTTTTAAGCCTGGTATTTATTTTCTCCATTTCTTTTGCCGAACCGCTAATGTACGGGGACATAAACACAACAAAACCAGTTATCCAGTTGCGGTAGGGGACAAACACAGATGGATAACTGCACACACATAGAAACATATTCTCTCAATTTCAGTCAGGCGTGGCTGTGTGGTAAAAAAACTTCCTTCCTAACCACAGAGTTCCTGGTTCAGTCTCATTGCGTGACACATTGAGCAAATATCTTCTACTATAGTCTTGGGCTGACCAAAGCTTTGTGACTGGATTTGGTGGACGTAAACTGAAAGAAGCACATCATATGCACACACACACACACACACACACACACACACACACACACACACACACACGCACACACACACACACACATATATATATATAAATATATAAATATATATATATACATGTATATATGTATATATATCTATGTGTGTGTCTTTGTGTCTATGTTTGTTTCCTCATCACCGCTTGACAACCGGGTGTTGGTGTGCTTGAGTCAGCGTAACTTAGCGGTTCGGCAAAAAAGACTGATTGAATAAGTGTTAGAGTTAAGGCCAGTCCTGGGATCGATTTACTCGACCCTAAATCTTTCAAATAAAAGAATAAATCATTGTTATGGTACCTGTTTAAGATTTGTATTTCTAAAATTCCAATTCTGAGTTCAAATTCCACTGAGGTCAACGTTAACTTT
The DNA here is from genome assembly GCF_006345805.1 of Octopus sinensis. Taxonomy (NCBI): domain Eukaryota; kingdom Metazoa; phylum Mollusca; class Cephalopoda; order Octopoda; family Octopodidae; genus Octopus; species Octopus sinensis. The sequence continues at coordinate 78,109,989 of NC_043005.1, read as the reverse complement.
CATCCTTCTGGAGTCAATGTAATCAATTATTCCCCTCCACAAAATTTCTAGGCCTTGCGCCTATAGTAAAAAGGATTACTATTATTATTATTATTATTATTATTATTATTATTATTATTATTATTATTATTATCATTATATATATATATTATATATATATATATATATATATATATATTACGTTTCTAAAATTAAACTTTTTAATAATTACTCGAGTATAAAATTTTGACCACCATCACATTGATCCATTTTATATTTTTTTCTCTGGATCTTTTTATGTATATTTTACCGTTCGTGATTGAAATTCACCTTGGTATCAGGTATTGATACACAAAATCTTAGAAACTCTACTTCCAACAAATTGATGTCTTTAACGCATCATTTTTCGCTTAACTATGCAATCGAGAATTAAAAACTGTTTATGAAAACCCTTCTATGAATTCCTACTAACCCAGACATAACTCCAACGCAACTATGTGTCCTTACTGTTGATATGATTGCTTCGACCCACCTCGGCTTAGATACATCAACTTTAAGATCAAAGACTTTCCAATTATTCGTGGTCACTCCCATCTGTTTTCTGATTAGAGTATCTAGAACTACACTATTGACTGAAAGGGTAAGTACAAGAATATTGAGAATAGCAAAACATTAATTTATTATGATTTAATTAATATATCTTATATCCAAAGTGATATGAACTTTAAAATAAATAAAACGCACTGAAAATATAATTATCAATGAATTATAACCTTTAATTCATGGTATCATAACAAATGAAATTTATTATTTTCCCCATTTCTCGCATTGCTTTGCATTACATTTTTCTTTCTCATTAATTTCAAAACCAGCATTTGTATGAGTTAAACAGCCTTCAGTTATGAGGATCATGAAATAATTAATTCATCTCAAATCATTATTTTCTTTTTCCAATATGAAAATCCAGTTTAAAACCAAAATATCATTGAAGTCTATTCATGAGGCGGAAGTAATTTAGATATAAAGGACAGCTGAGGTCTTATTTGAGATTAAACTACATTCTTTTATTTGTTCAGCGTCCATTAAGGAGCGGCAAAAGAAAGTGATATTAAGATTTCTTCAGATTTTCATCTTATATTTTCTATCATCAGTTGAGTTCTTTACGCTTGATAACATCGTAGGTGAGATTCTAATATTACTCATGCTACTGTATTTATTGATCATAGGAATGTTATTTTATAGCATAGAAATATGTTTATTCTTCATTTAAAATGTTAATATATATAACTAGATTAGTAGATCAGTTAAATAATTCATGTTCACTACATATATTTCTCCTGGTAAAAAGAATGCTTTTCTTGTCTTTTCAAAATAAATCAAAATAGTGTTTATTCTGCAATAGGTAAACAAATACAACAAATGTTTTGAACAAAGTTGGGAGCTTTGCAGTTTGTTCCTCTTTATCTGTGCTGCACGATTTATATCCCTTAAAAATTACAACTGTTGCTACTATATAGGCTAACAGAGTATTGTGGTAAACAGTTAATGAGGAAACTGCAAAACCCAAATCTTTTCGTCCAGTCCCCACTCAAATCTAATCATGGATATAGTTTAGAGATGCCTTATCTCCTGCTGAAATCGAAGCACAAGGCCAGTAAACCTTATCCTTCCATACTTGCTCTTCACATCAAATAGTCTAGTAAAATGTTCATGGATTTATCTGAAGAGATCTAGACTGGATGGAATATTGCATAGTCCATTGAGGAGAAAGCGCTTTCAGTCAAGAATTTGGTCTCCGTATAGTATTTTCTAAATTATATAGAAAATTTTAGCATAGCTCAACAACAGTGTTGCTACCACCGTGACAAGAGCTGTTTGTTGTTCTGAGAAGACAGTTCTGTAGATTTTCAGAGTCAGCTTCTTTTAAATGTAGTTCGGTCTTGTTTGAAGGAGAATTGAATTCTGCTTTCTAATTGGTTAAAGGAGCTTGAAAAATCTCACTTGTAAATTAATATGTCGATGATGGTACTTCGACGTACTTCGATGCACTTACACAACCTGCTAGAAACAGCAACCAAATTTATCTCAAATCACTCATTTAGAGAAAGAAGAGTCGAGTCACATGGTTAACTATAGATCCATGCATCCGCAATAGGACAGAGCTTAAGTGCTTTTGATCTCACGTCAACTGGTTGACAAGAATTGAAATGAGATCAATAACTCGCGAGATTTATTGGACTGCATTATTTAAAGTCATGAAGTGTAACTTTGCTATGTAATTTATTTAAAGGTAAATGATTTATGGCGGCGAGCTGGCAGAAACGTTAGCACGCCGGGCGAAATGCGTAGCCGTATTTCGTCTGCCGTTACGTTCTGAGTTCAAATTACTTGTAAATTAATATGTCGATGATAGAACTTCGACATACTTCGATGCACTTACACAACCTGCTCTCTGTGTTTAGCCCCTTGTGGATAGTAAAGAAATCGGTATTTCGTCTGTATTTACGTTCTGAGTTCAAATTCCACCGCGATCGACTTTGCCTTTCCTCTCGGGGTCGAAAAATTAAGTACCTGTTACGCACTGGGTCGATATAATCGACTTAATCCGTTTGTCTGTCCTTGTTTGTCCTCTCTGTGTTTAGCCCCTTGTGGGTAGTAAAGAAATAGGTAAGTGATTTATTGCCTTTTGAAAGCGTCATAGTCACTGCTTAGTATCAGCCATAAGACTAAAATAGTAAGCCATTTGATAAACAGTTCTGTACCACATCATCTAACCCGGATGCAACTGCAGTAGGCAGATTAGAGTAGCATACATTTCATACGTTCAATAACACTGTCCTGTAGTTGGAGATAGTTGCGAAAGTATGCCGTTAAAAACAGCCATTTACACAGTGTGAAATTTTAGATGAAACACATGAAAGATAAATTTACATTTCTGTTTGCTGTTGTTGATTAAATTTATGTCAACAATAAATTTAAATGAAACTATATCATGCAAAATCAATAAAATTCATTAATTACAAACTTCAATTTTTGTAATTATTAATGCATATTCTTCTGAAGCTATTTACTTGTTTATCGTTATACTTCTAGCATACTGATTATCGATTTCATATCGATAACCAATTTTATAATCCTTTGTCGTATTCTCCAAGCCCGAAAGGCGAAACTATCAACTATAAGATTTCATGGCTAATCGAAGATAAACGAATGTAATCACAGTATTGCATTTAATCTCATCTGTTGAGAATTGTACATTATTATCGTCTGAGTAGGTAGCAAGGGGGCTATCCCCTAGATGTATTATCATGAAGATAATGCATATAGGGGCACTGTATTACACCTGTCTACACACAGTTTTGTCTAATGTCTGTAGACATAGTCTTTACTAAATATTAGCTTTTAAAGCAAATCGCCCTTAACGAACATGTAGCTCTTCTTGTGACAGTAACGCATACTATAAAGCATACTAGAAAAGCGGCGAGCTGGCAGAAACGTTACAACGCCGGGCGAAATGCTCAACGATATTTCACCTCTCTTTATGTTCTGAGTTCAAATTTTACCTTTCATCCTTTTGGGGTCGGTAAATTAAGTACCAGTTACGCACTGGGGTCGATGTAATCGACTTAATCCTTTGTCTGTCCTTTTTTGTCCCCTCTGTGTTTAGCACCTTGTAGGCAATAAATAAATAAGTAACGCATATTATAAAGCATTGGCTCCCAGTCAGGGTCCATATGGGTCTTAGAGGTCCATGTGGCCCTTAGGAGTCCAGATGAGATTTTGCTGAAAAAGGTTAGGTGCAATAAATTGTTTATAAATATTTATACTTTTTGTACAATTTCTGATCATAGCGAATAAAAATACAAAAGGAATTTTTTAGGTATATATGTATGTATGTATATATATATATATGTGTGTGTGTGTGTGTGTTGTGTATAAATATACATATATATACATATGTATATATATATATACATAAATATAAATGTGTGTGCTTATATATATGTATATATGTATATATATATATATGTATATATATATATATATATATATATATATATACACACACATATATATATGTATACATATATATATATGTATGTATGTATGTATGTATGTATGTATATATTTGTATCTTTGTGTCTATTTATGTCCCCCACCACCGCTTGAAAACCGGTATTGGTTTGTTTATGTCTGCGTAATTTTACGGTTCGGCAAAAGAGACCAATAAAATATATACCAGGCTTTAAAATGTTCTGGCGTCGATTCATTCAACAAAGAAATTCTTCAAGGCTGCAGTCTAATGACTGAAGCAAATAAAAGACAATATATAAATTATCAAATATATATATGTACTATGACTGGTTGTTGAAGCAGTTACTAGACAACTCAAATGACGTAATATACCTTCACTTAGCAAAAGCTTTTGATAAAGTTGATCGTGGTATGCTATGCCACAAACTGCACGATCATCTTGGCATTGCTGGAAAACTTGAAGAGTGGTTACGTTACGTTCTGAAAGACAGAAGTCTGGCAGTGGTAACCAATAGCGCCATCTCAAAAGAAACACAAATAGCGAGTGGTGTTCCATAGGGCTCTGTCTTGAGACCACTGCTTTTCATAGTGGCCCTCTCAGATATACCCTCAGCTGCCCGGATAGGCACCCTTGCTAGCTACGCAGACGATAAGAAGGTTCAGCAGAAAATACAAAACCCTAGTGATGTTGCACACCTGCAGCAGGAGGTGGACGCAATTTACAGATCGGCTGAGAATGATAATATGCAGCTTAATGCTGGAAAATGCCATGCCCTGTGTTACCAGAACCCAAAATTGAACGAAAACCTTTCAGGGTACACTGGCCTAAGGGTGATTTCAATCCCAGAACCTAAATCAGTGCGGGGCCTGGGTATCGACATGAGTAATGACACTTCTTTCCAAGTGCACATTACCAAGATGGCGACAAAGTGCAGACGGATAGCTGGATGGATCCCGAGTACGTCAGAACCAGCGAGAAAGAAACCATGATGGTCCTCTAGAGGACATTCGTCCTCACCCAAGTGGAATAACTGCTCCCAACTATGGTCACCCAACAATGTAAAATTAGCAGCGGTCCTTGATGCAATCCAGTGAAGCTTCACAAAGAAGATCGTCTCATTGTAACAGATCAGATGTTGGGAAAGGCTAAAAAACCTGAGGCACTACTACCTGGAGCGAAGGCGGGAGAGATATGCAGTAATATACTTCTGGAAGATCCTGAAAAGGATTGTGCTGAATTTCGGCATTAAAAGCTACATAAATGCCAGAACTTGTCACCACTGTACAGTGCCAAAGATCCCAACAAAGCCTTACTACAATAGCCTACAGATTTATAATATTCTCCTAAAGAGCATGAGTGACCTACACAAAGTGGATGTAGGTATTTTCAAATCAAAACTGGATCTGTTCCTGTCGAGAGTCCCACATGAACTTACTGGCTGTGGGCGCAATTGAGGGCAGCGACATCAAACTCCCTTATTGGCCAAATGCCCACATATCAGAGGAGGTTCTCAATAATAACAGCGTAGCAAAACGGCGGTACTCCAAATGGCCACACCTTTGAGCTGAAACCGATAATATATATATATATATGTGTGTGTGTGTGTGTGTGTGTATATATACAAAATTAAGAGGAATGACCACTAAAGTGGACACGTAATATGCTAAACATATGTAACACAATTTTTAATCTTCGGATTTTTAAAATATGCTTAGCCACTGGTTTTAATTGATTGATATCAATTCCTACCCTTATTATTTAATTTATATATATATATATATATACATATATATATATATATATATATATTATATATATATATATATATATATATATATATATATATGTACACACACACATATATATAAATATATTAATAATCTTTTTATTACTTTTTTGTATTATTCAAGATGTGGTCTTTCCTCATCCACTACACATTTATTTCCTATATATATGATGGCGTGGTGTTATAAATTGAAAACAAAAAGTAAAGGAGTTATTAAATACTGTGGCCCACCCGCTTTAGAAAAAGTTCATCTCTCCGTGTCCAATATGGATCATCTCTTTCCAGACGTAAAAATAGTTTTGCTTCGGCGCCAACAACCCTACATAGAAAAAAAAAGCTAAAGTTACATATGCATTGATGACAATTCAAAACCAAAACGAATTGAAAGAGAAATACCGCCCTTCAGGGAAATCTATCATTCGATGCAGCAAAATCCGAAAGAAAGCTAAGAACAAAAAGCAGGGATTTAACTGGAGAAAAACAGAAGAGGCAGCCCAGAGTCGAGAACAGTGAAGAGATGTCTCCTATAGTCTACTCTCTGTAGAGTGTGAAGGGATTAAGTAAATAACTTCTTAACCATTAAAAATATTACAAAATCCATTACTTGATTGGGACAAATCCAACTGTTTCCCTTTTTCAATTTGTTCTCAGAGATTATATAGAGGCGAGATGTCTGCACATTTGTCTGCACATAGGGAATAGAGTTGATTAGAAACCTATAGAAATATTCTGTAGTAATAATATTGTAAAATAAAGCAAAGGTAAATATATCAATATTTGTGTCATCTCTCTTCCATGTTTTAGCTGTTTCTTAAATAATATTTATTAGTTATTATATTACTTAAATGTAAGTTAGATAGACTGAGGCGCTTGTTTAATTAATTATGAATCAATAACACTTCTTTTTTTCTTTAATTCAGTAGAACCTTGTTCTAAGAGAATATTATCCCATGGTGACACTGAGCTCACCAATACATGCTATCGAAGCAGCCGTTTAATTATAAAGTATTTATCACGTCTGTGAACAAAAATATGTGTGTGTGTGTGTGTGTCCCTCTACACGATACATAATTACAGCTCAGTGGTCGAGGCTAACATAAAAATATAACACTACTGACGTAATATAGCTATCTGTAACTACCTATCGACACGGTTATCTGAAATTTTCATTCATTAACCAAACTTAATTATTAAAACATTCAATCGTTTGATCGATATTTATCCTTTTTGAAGCGGCACTTTTTTTTTAAGTGAGCGTCATTTAACTTTATTATTATTATTTTTTTTTTTGAAATATCGTATTTCAATGAAAGCTTTTTTTAAAAAATGAAACAATTCTTATCAACAAACTTCTGTTTTTTTCGTTCTTTCTTTCTTTTATTTATTTATTTGGATGTTTTATTTTTTGCTTACTTTGTTTGTAAAGTGAAAATGCACACAAGACTATTCATGAAACTTTTATAATATATAACATAGTATACTTAATTTGTTTTCTAAAATTGGTGACACGCTAGTTTAAAGAATGTGTTACACTTTGGGAAGCAGACCACAAATTCAACGAGATTTTTCACTAATAGAAGCATGAAGAAATTACATTAACTTAGTCATACTTCCTTTATTCAATACTATAAGTTAATGAAGGCAGCGAGCTGGCAGAAACGTTAGCACGCCGGGCGAGATGCTTAGCGGTATTTCGTCTGCCGTTACGTTCTGAGTTCAAATTCCGCCGAGATCGACTTTGCCTTTCATCCTTTCGTGGTCGATTAAAGAAGTACCAGTTACGCACTGGGGTCGATATAATCGACTTAATCCGTTTGTCTGTCCTTGTTTGTCCCTTCTGTGTTTAGCCCCTTGTGGGTAGTAAAGAAATAGGTATTTCGTCTGTGTTTACGTTCTGAGTTCAAATTCCGCCGAGAGGCCGATTAATTAAGTACCAGTTGCATACTGAGGTCGACTAATCGACTGGCCTCCTCCCCCAAAATTTCAGGCCTTATGCCTAGACTAGAAAAGAATACATTAAGTTGAAATTCCGTGTCTGCAGATCTTCATTCTGAAGTTAATAATATAATAGCAACATCATATAATAGATTAATTCTTTCTACACAAGGCAGACGACCTGAAATTTTATGGGAGGGAGCTAGTCGATTACATCGACCCCAGGGCTCTTCTAGGGCTTGTTTTACCGACACTGAGAGAATGATTCGCAAAGTGGACCTCGGTAGAATTTTCACTCAGAACATAGAGATGTACCAAATATCACTAAGCCATCGCTGACTTGCCGTCTTCATATGTAGTAGATTAATGATCCTCTTTACTATAGGTAGAAAGGCCTGAAATATGGAGGAGGGAGATAGTCGTTTACATCGACCCCCGTACTCAGTTGGTACTTATTTTATCGACCCCGGAAGGATCAAAGGCAAAGTCGACCTCGGCAGAGTTTGAACTCAGAACGTAGATGAACGAAATACCACTAAGCATTCTGCCGACTCGCCGTTTTCACATGTTGTTGTTGTTGCTTGTTCCTTCTCGAACCACGACTGGCTCATAGGGCCGGTTTCTCAATTTCCTTGGCTATAGGTTCCCCACCTGGACGGCACGCCGGTCCGTCACAGGTGAGCTGCTAGATGCAGGAGGAAAGAGTGAGAGAAAGTTGTGGCGAAAGAGTCAGCAGAAGTTCGCCATTACCTTCTGCCGGAGCCGCGTGGAGCTTAGGTATTTCGCTTATAAAAACACACATCGCTCGGTCTGAGATTCGAACCCGCGATCTCTCAACCGCTGCTCTAACTACTAGGCCATGTGCCTCCGTTTTCATATGTAGTAGATTGATAATAATTAGCTATATCCCTAAAACTCAAATCTGCGATTTTACATCGAATATATCAATATTAATTTCTATTTATATTGTATTAATTATGGTATATTTACATTATCTGATGTAAATTCGTAATTAAAACATTTCACGCTATTATTGCCTATAAAATTAATTGCTGTTTATCAGTCAATACATTTCAGACTAATTTAGTGTAGATGTGAAATAACCTTTAGCAAAAGGCTGTGATTAAGGACGACGCGACGCTAGAACGTGCTTACAAGTTCGATCGTACAGCGGGAACACCTTGGACAAGTGCTAATCGAGGGTTTTACCAAAGTGAGTGAAACGGTAAAGAAATCCCGCAGGATGTGTGACAAAATAAGGAAACATTTCCACTCTCAGTAAGAAGCTGCATAAAATAATCCCTGTGTAGAGTTTTTTTAAACTCTTCTCTACTATTTACAAAGTTTACAACATCGGGCATAATCTGAAGATTGCGTGAAGACACGAGACGTGTTATATAATGCTATCTCCGTCGCTTGCATTACATGAAACTATTAGTAGCTCATAAAAGTATACAGTGTGTTTATTAAATAATATTTATCTCTCATCAGTTGGAATACACTTTTGTTGATCTTTCCTTATATATATATATATATATATATAATATATATATATATATATTATATATATATATATATATATATATATATATATATATGTATATATATATATATACATATATTAAAATTATAACTTAGGGTATCTACGAAATACCGCCATGTTGAAAATAGCACCCAGGATCTGACTCTAAAACCACCTTAAGTGTTCATATAACACAAGGAGAGAAGACAAAAAGACAAAATAAAACTAACAAAAAATTACTGGATAATTCCAGATCCCAGATTTCTGGCAGACGAAATACGACTACGCATTTCGTCCGGCGCGTTAACGACTCCGCCAACTCGCCGTATTTTTCAAGTTTACCATATTAACAACATTTATTAACAATGTTGAATTATTTCACACATTACCTGTCATTTTAAAATCGCATTTCAATATTTCACAAATAAAATGTGACAGATTCAAAGTCTTAGTTTGAATGATTTTAGAATAATTAATTTCGAAAGACATCTTGGTGTATCTTAAAAAGATTTAAATAAGAATTATAATTCAAGAAAAAATGGCAGTAGAAGCAACCTAGCATTAAAAGATCAGTTTATAAACCAAAATCATATCTCATGTAACTCGTGGTCATGACAGGCTCGACACTTGTTAGGCTCATTGTGTTGCTAAGATTAAGTAATTAAAGACACTGTGATGGTTGCAAGGATTGTTAATTAAATTGGAAGGCAGTGATCTGGTACTACGGACAAAATACTTAAGGGTATTTCTTCCGACAGTAAAGGCGGCGAGCTGGCAGAAACGTTAGCACGCCGGGCGAAATGCTTAGCGGTATTTCGTCTGCGTTACGTTGTGAGTTCAAATTCCGCCGAGGTCGACTTTGCCTTTCATCCTTTCGGGGTCGATAAATTAAGTACCAGTTACGCACTGGGGTCGATGTAATCGACTTAATACCTATGTCTGTCCTTGTTTGTCCCCTCTGTGTTTAGCCCCTTGTTGGTAATAAAGAAATAGGTATTTCTTCCGACTCTATGTTCTGAGTTAAAATTCTGGCGAGGAGAGAGAGAGGGAGAGAGAGAAAGTCAGACATACAGATAGAGAAAAGCTGATGGGGAAGCGAATGAAACCAGATGAAAACAGGGCATTATATATATCATTATATATTGGGTCATCCTGTAAATAATGCGGTTTTTTTATACTTCTATTTTTCAAAATTAAGATAAAGTTATTTTTTATAAATCTAAAATATACTCTCCTTCATTTTCCTACAATGCTCTTCCATCTATCTAGTAGATTGCAAGACTTCTCTTCCAAAATTCACTTGTCCGTGACGAAAAGTATTCCTCCAGTATTCATATTTTTTCCGCCTAAATGATTTTGAAGACTGCTTAATAAATGATAATCAAATGAGGCACTGTCCGGATAATATGGTGGATGGGGCAATCGTTGCCTATGTAAACTGCTCCAGCCTTTCGAATGTCATCCACACTGTATGTGGCCTAGCATTATCCTGATGGAAGTACACTTTTCGTCTTGAAACCAAAGATGGCTATTTTTCTTCTAGCGCTGATTTAAGGTGCTCAAGCTGATCGCAGTAGATTTCTTTTGTTATCATTTGGTTTTGGGTTCAAAAGTTCAAAGTGGACTAAACCTTTAATAACCTACCAAGCAGATAACACTTTTCAGGGTAGAGACCTTCTTTAGCCTGGGGTGCCGGTGTTTCTCCTTTCCCTACCCATTGTCTTCGGTGCTTTTTTTACAGAGAACCCATTTCTCGTTACCAGTCACCTTTCGGTCCAAAAAAAGTTCATTCGGGATATGTGACAGCTAAGAAGAGTACACATTCACACTCTCCGCGCGATTAGACTCAGAAATTTTGTGAGGAACCCATTGACCCAATTCACTAACTTTACCGATGGCATGTAGTTGTCAGTGAATAGTTGAATAACAAATCCAAGCTTCTCTGCTTGTTCCTCAACAGCTACGATAGGATTCCACCAGGGTTTGAAGGACGTCCTCGTCGAGCTCTCCAGATCTTCCAGGACAAAGTTCGTCTTCTAGGCGGTAGTTTCCTGCTCAGAAATTCTGGAACCACCGTTACGCTT
>NC_043005.1:78038647-78093647 GCF_006345805.1 Octopus sinensis | reverse complement strand
CTTTAACAAGAGACATAATCTTAAATTACGGAAGGCGTGTATGCAATGAGTGAGGTCAGTATGTCTGTAGTAAGTTGACATGAGTAGGAAAGCAGGGAATTAAAATTAGACTTGGTACGTTTGCATTACATTCTGGAAAAATAGCGCATCTTTGAAAGCAGCCATAACATTACAGAAGAAAGAGACGATCGAGCGCGGATGTTTGGGTGCGGACAATTTGGCGTGGGTGATTGGGCGTTCAGCCTGTTGTGGTGGCAATACGAATACAGGTAGAGAGAGATATAGATAGATAGAGAGAGAGGGAGAGAGAGAGAGAGAGAGAGCAAGAGGAGCATTATACATACATACAAACATAACTAGATGTCTACACGCATAAACAAAGAGGGAGGGGAAGGGACGGAGGGACAGAATGAGAGCAACATTGAAACGTCTGACGTCATATAAGTCGGCGTTGATTCATCGACACCAAATATGCAGCGCCGCCGCCTGGATAGGTAAAGTAGACAGTGCCTACCCCGAATAAAATAGCTTGATAACATTCTTATGGCAAAATAGGCACATAATTCAATAAAATTATGAAGGTTATTATTATTATTTTGTAGATTAGGTAGGCATAATTCGCCCCTGCCATTCAATCTCAGTATTAAAGCTACGCAGAGTAACATGCTGTGTACACTCCTACAACACCATTTTCTTTACGTGCTGTAAAAGCAGAAGTAAATCTGCCTCCAACGCAGTCGCGTGCGTTTCGATTATTATTTTTTTGTGTGTGTTTCACTACATAAACGTCACCAATTGCCTACCCTGAGTAATTACTGATGGCACGTGTCTGATATATATATACACAGACACATAGATAGCTAAACTAGATAAATATATAAAACTTACTTGGAAAAGGATGAGTGGCGTTCGATCATATAATAATATAGATAATCTATTAATATATGCACATATATATATATACATATATGTACATACCTACATCTAAATGCATATATGTGTACAGGACATCAAAAAACGTTGAACACAATGAGAAACGAAAACATAAAAACAAAAACATGGAAACGAACTATTTTTCAAACAACGAATATATATATATATATATATATATATGTTGTCTTTTTTCAAAATGTGACCTCGTGTGTACCATTGGCGATTTTTTTCCTCTGTCTTCCCTTCTCTGGATCTTTCCTTCTCCTATGTTTCCGACGAAGAGCTCCGCTCGAAACGTTAAACTCTCCTTCTTCCCTTCTTTCCTGAGCGTCCAATAATACTATATTTGTTCCACGTCCTCGCGTTGTTGTGTTATTTTGTGTTTTGTTGTTTGGATTAACTTTTTATATATATATATACATGAGGGTCTTTCAGTTTCCCTCTTCCCGGGGCTATAGTAGAAAACACTTGCCCAGGATCCCAGTGAGACTAAACCTCGAGACCATTTGGTTTCAAAGCAAAATTTCTTCTAAAACCCACCACTATGTATATTTATAAAATAAAGTTTGTTTTCTCGTTTCAGAACCACACAACTGTCGAGTTCAACATATTAGACACAGTTTGTTTGTGTTCATCGTACGTGACTATTCATCGCAACACAGCAGTAGCCATTCACATTGATAGCAGCAACTAGAAACACCAACAGCGACATCTAGGACGACTAGTACTTGGAATCAAGCGACGTTCACACAGTGCTTTGTAGGTTTATTCTGGTTATACATATATATATATGCTACCAATTTATACTGATCAATTTCTTCTTTATCGAAATCTAAATCTTCTCGATTATTTGAAGAGAGATTCAAAGATAATAGTAAGTGCAACAATATTATTGCATATGAATTTTCTTGTCTTTAATTTCATTTTTTTTTTTTCGTTTTTCTCAATATTTCTCGAAGGCTTTTGAGAAAGTCATTTGTTTATGTAAAAATTGGCTTCTGCAACAAGTGCTGAAAATATTACTAAATTAATATTTTTCATGTCACGTTTCTAAGAAGAGAATAACCACGGACGTCCATTACATCTATCAGTCTGTCTGTTAGTTTTTGGAGAAGAGAAGGAAAAATGCAATTAAATGTTGCGTTACTTTTTAATAATAATCATTATATTCAGAATCTAATATGAAAAACCAGCACAGGGAGTCGAGCTGGCAGAACCGTTAGCACTCCTGGCAAAACACTTAGTGGCATTTCGTCCGTCTTTACGTTCAGAGTTCAAATTGCGCTGTTGTCGAATTTGCTTTTCATTCTTTGGGGATCAATGAATTAAGTATCAGTTGAATACTGGAGTCGATCAGTTGATTACTGGGCTCGAACAGGCTGGCCTCGTGCCAAAAATTTAAGATCAGTATGATTCAAATAGTGTCAAGACAAGCAGCTTCTTATCACACACTTGGGTTCATCATTATATTTTGAGGGAAATCTGGCGGGAAGAAACTATGGGAAATATACAGTATATACAATCTTAATTTGGAAATAAGGTGCCAATTAAAGAAGAAACAAATTAAAACAAGAACGAACAACTTATATTTTTTGTTATTAATTGTCTTGTATTTAGATATTTCTGATCTAAAATAAAAATTCCTTTCCAACAAAGCATAGGCAGTGATAAGTGAGTTTGCACTTATAACTCTTACAATGAATTAAATAAACAATTATAAATAATCTTCATACAAAGGCGCAGGAGTGGGCAAGACCCTTTGGGCAAGTGTCTTCTACTATAGCCTCGCGCTGACCAAAGCCTTCTGAGTGGATTTGGTAGACGGAAACTGGAAAGAAGCCCGTCGTATATATGCATATGTATGTGTGTGGTGTGTTTGTCCCCCTAACATCGCTTGACAACCCATGTTGGTGTGTTTACTGCCCCGTAACTTAGCGGTTCGGCAAAAGAGACCGATAGAATAAGTACTAGGCTTACAAAGAATAAGTCCTGGTGTCGATTTGCTCGACTAAAGGCGGTGCTCCAGCACGGCCGCAGTCAAATGACTGAAACAAGTAAAAGAGTGAGTCAAACAAAAAGATAGCAGTTGTACTGGGGCACCACCTTGGATAATCTTTAATCGAATGAAGCCTGGTTTACGGGTCTCTTTTGCAAAGCTAAGTTACGAGAACACGCCAACACCGGTTGCCAAGCAGTGATGTTGGACAAATACAAAGACACACAGATACAGATATATACGACAGCCTTCTTTCAGTTTCCATCTACCAAATCCACTCACAAGGCTTTGGTCGGCTTGAAGCTATATTAGACACTTTTCCAAGGTGCTACAGAGTGGGTCTGAACCCGGCACCATGTGGTTGCGAAGCAAGCTTCTTATTACACAGCCACGACTGTGCCTGTAAATTTGTACAAATAAAATATTGGAGTTTCGGTTAAAAACTTATCATTCGGCAAACCGGTGAGGGCTGGTAAGCTGAAACTTCGATGTCACTATCCGTCTTTTCGGTATAAAGAAATAATAAACCTGCCTATGACTTCAAGGGAAACTTTTCATAAACGATATTCAGCTACAGCAATTGTCAAACAACAGAGATCAGCCTCTACACGTATGAGGGAAAATATTTGAAATGCCAATATCAATTTCCGCTTGGAGGTGTGCTGGAAAAAATGGGTATGTAAAAGGAAGCTTAAGTCAATAATAAGAAATTTTGTTCCTGATAGTAACGTCTTTATGTTCGAATTAATTATGGATTAATGTTATTCGAGGGCGCGTAACTTGGAGATCAGGGTGTCTCTCCAGACAATGCCGCTTCTTCTCCGCACTGAGAGATCACAGTTTCGGTACTATGGCGATGTGATTAGAGTGTCGCAGGAAAGAATCGCAAGACAGATTCTGGCCGAGCAAATCGGTGAAAGACCTAAGGTTTGATCAAGAACGATATGGTTGGATAATATCAATAGTCTCAGTTAGTCACGTTTGAAAATCCAGCCGGAAAGTGCAATGGTCGTTGCTTCAGACAGCATCTTGTGGTGGAAGTGCCTGTAGACTACCTTAGCTCTTTTCCCAAGAATTATTGGCAGAGAAGATGAATGAATGGACTATATTATTGCATAATATAAGCTTCATATTTTGGCACAAAGCCAGCATGTCCGCGGCGGGTGGGGTGGTAAGTCGATTACATCGACCCCAGTGTTCAACTGGTACATAGTCTATTGATTCCGAAAAGAAAGGCAAAGTCGACCACAGAACTCAGAACATATATACAGACGAAATGCCGAGAAGCATTTTTCCCGGTGTGCTAACGATTCTGTCAGTCCCCGCCTTATTGCATAATATATTATGTATGTATACATACATACATACACATACATTCATATATATAATATATATATATATATATATATGAATGAATGAATTATCCTTTGTTTAAAGTTAACACGGAAAATATAAAATATTTATTAAAATAAAAATAAAAGAACTATAGTATAGTGATTTCGTTGCGCCTTCGCTATCGGGAACATTACTAATTATCTCTGTTCGTTTCTAATATTCCTCCACTTCTTTCTATAAGAATTACAATGTTTTTAAGAGAATCTGTGACGAGTGCATTAAGCACGAAGTTGTAAAAGAAACCGGACATGATGGTAGTTTTATTTATTACTAACATTGCACGCTTTATCTGCTTCCAATAAGTTGCATTTTAATTCCAGTTGTTTATAACAAGCCTAAGTATAAATGTTTTCCGTCTGTTATGAATACGACTTCATTATCTAGTATAAAATGAATAAATATACAGAGGCCGTGATCTTCGAATCCAATTTATAGTTGAAACAATTTCACTATTTGTGCTTTACACTTAATAGCTGTGTTAAAAGAAAGCTTTGCATTCACTATCTTTATGAATATGTAAGATTAGACCTTCACCCGAAGTCAGTGAGTACATATTGAATAGATATATCTTATCCATATACATTTGTGGGCGTCATGAA
This sequence comes from Octopus sinensis, assembly GCF_006345805.1. Lineage (NCBI taxonomy): Eukaryota > Metazoa > Mollusca > Cephalopoda > Octopoda > Octopodidae > Octopus > Octopus sinensis. The sequence goes on along the minus strand of NC_043005.1, from coordinate 78,088,724 downwards.
TATTGGAAAATTCCTATCGTTGTTTCACCCTCTAAATGATCTCTGGTTGAACAGATTAGTAATAAAACTTTCTGCCTGTAAACATTCCGTATTTTTAAGTGCATCTAAGACTACATATTCAATGATTTGGTTCCTTCATTAAGAAAGTAAAGTATGAATGAAGGGAGATTTGGCTATACCTTTCAGCAGATCAAATAACCACATACGAAAAAGTACTAAAAAGTTCCTGGCTCTGGGTAAAATACAAGAGGGTCAGTTAATTATGATTTTATTCACCATATTCTTCTCGGGTTCACACACTTATTGCAACGGTCCTTCAGTTTTTCTTAATTTCTGTAAAAGAAATCGGAAGACTGGGCCTCCAACCAAGCCTTCCTTAAAGCCAGAAACTTTTCATGACCCCTTCGTAGATGTTCACTTGCCAATTCACTACATCACAGTTTCTTCGTTATATATAATGTGATATGTTTATTCAATAAATTACTGTTAAGTATACATCAAAAGCAATACAACAGCAAAATATTCTATCAGCTTTATAATACAACGAACTAGCAAGGTTTATTTCTCTACTGTGTAGGAGAAACTTTTATACATTTGATCTGCTTCTTGCAAGATGATGCGTGGACATGACTAATGATGGCTAATAAACGAAATTTATCCTCTCAAATATATAATATTAGAATGTGACTTTAATCCTTTTTCGTAAACATTCAAACTTAAATCATAGCATAAGCCTGCAACGAACCCCCATCCTCTTAAATTACTTGCGTTGCACCAAAATTTGAAACCACCGTTGTAACTATTAAGTAATATTATTGAGATATTAGCTGGTCTGTAAGGGTGACACAGATGGTAATAGTAATTAATTTTAGTGATGAATGATGGATTTCAAATCTTGCCAGTCAGTAGTGATATTGCATTCTATCACACGGTTGGTCTGCAGGAAATATTTACTATATTCAGTTCAATAGACAACAGCTACTCCAGCACATATGTGTGGATACAAGTAATATTATGGAACGGAAATTTACACAAGGTCGACAACTGACCAGGATACACCACCAAAGCGTAAGTAATGTAGTGAGCATAAATACCAGGATCATGCATACCACACACACACACACACACACATATATATATAGCTTAATTATTGCGAGACTAATAACCTGGGGTAGAACATGATATGTTTCAGAAGTAGGCGCAGGCGTGGCTGTGATAAATGGCTTGTTTACCAACCACATCGTTCCGGGTTCAGTCTCACTGCGTGGCACCTTGGGCAAGTGTCTTCTACTATAGCCTCGGGCCGACCAAAGCCTTGTGAGTGGATTTGGTAGACGGAAACTGAAAAGAAGCCCGTTGTATATATGTGTATATGTATGTGTGTTTGTGTGTCTGTGTTTGTGCCCACCAACATCGCTTGACAACCGATGCTGGTATGTTTACGTCCCCGTAACTTAGCAGTTCGGTAAAATAGACCGATAGAATAAGTACTAGGCTTACAAAGAATACGTCCTGGGGTCGATTTGCACGACTAAAGGTGGTGCTCCAGCATGGCCACAGTCAAATGACTGAAACAAGTAAAAGAGTAAGTAAGTGTTAGATGAGTATATAGCGGTAAGAAAAAGAGATGACAGAAAAAAAAAACAATATTATAAACTTCATTGGCTTACAGTTATTTCTGCTATAGGATGCCGTCAAGAGCTCACCGCGTCTTATAGCAAAAACAGTTGTAAGCAAATGAAGTTCATACCATAACCATCATTGGTGTGCCTGTGTCATCTTTTCTGACACGCACACACAATTCTGCATATGTAAAGAACGAAACATTTTGGGGGAGTAAACAAACATGTGATAACTTTAAAAATGCCTTGCCTCATCGAAGCTAATCCTTAAGCTAGTGGATTATTTTTGTTTTATGTGTATGCAATTTAAATCAATATTTTTGCTCCAGTAAATGAAGTATTTTAGTCGCCCCTATCGCTTAGCTGTCTGCTTATCCTGCGGAATGAGTCTTAGTGTAATACCCTACAAACTTATTTTTTTATCTGTCCAAAATACGTCACCTACGATTTAGAAAGGACTGTAGAAATCAAACTAGGCCGAAACATGTTCACATTAGCAGTATTCTTGCTGAAACTCAGATAACTTTCAACAGTATGTACGAGTCCAAACTAATTTAAATTCAAGGGTTATATCCTTGTTCCTTTTGCCAGAACTAACCATCCATCAAATAATTCTTCTTAAATTCCTTTACGTTTTGCAATCATTTGAATGCAGCCATGGTGGAGCACCGTTTGAAGGGTTTTTTAGTTGAACAAAGCGACCCCAGGACTTTTAAGCCTAGTACTTATTCTATCGGTTCCGTTTGCCGAAATGTTGGTATGTTTGCATCTATGGGGGATATAAACACACAAACACCAGTTTTCAGGCCATGGAGGAAACAAACACAATGACACACACACATATATGTGTATGACGAGATTATTTCAGTTTCCGTCTACCATATCCACCAAAGCACTGATTGGCTCGAGGCTATAGCAGAAGATCCGTGCCCAAAGTGCCACGCAGTGGGACTGAACCTGGAACCATGAGGTTGGAAAACAAGACTCTTACCACGCAGCTTTTTTATTAAAATATTTAAGCTCCCTACACCAATATCAATGACTTTATTTATTTTTATGTAGAATACATCTCTCGGTAATTTCTACTCTCCCTCTATCATTCCTTGTTTGAAAGTAGTCGAGTTCACTTTGACGCAAAAACAAAAGAAAAACAAGGAATGTTAAAGAAAATTCAAAAACGTTCAAAAGAATAATTACATTAATATTTTTTTTTGTAGGATGACCCAGTGTATAATTATTAAAACTGCCCCGAGCATAGTTCTAAAAAAAATACGTAATAAACTTTAAAACTAATTTTTGTTAAAAAAAATATTTATTTTAAAATAGCAGTTTTTGGTTTTATGATCTGTCAGTATTTTATCTGTTAGCTGATAGGAATTTATTGAAGAAGCAATTTATCCATTATTAAAACTTCCATCAAATCTTCCTTCATGTGTATTATCAGCTCGCGTTCTTTTGTACAATTTATTACTTGCTTCTTTATAGCTTCTATTTCTTTCAGTCATTAGACTGCGGCCAAGCTGAGTTACCGCATTGAAGAATTTTTAGTCGAATGCATACCCCAGTACAATTTTTTAAAACCCGACACTTATTCTATCAGTTTTTTTGTTGCTGAAACGCTCAGTTACAGAAGCGTAAACAAACCAATAACGTTTGTCAAGCAATGGTGACGAAGTGACACACACATATAAATCATACGCGGTCGACTTCCATATATTTCGCGTTTACTAAATTCACTCACAATTCGAAGACATTTGCTCAGCACGGCAGCTGTCCGATGACAAATGAAAGAGAAAATATGCGTGCATATATATATATATATATACACATATATATATATACATACATACACACACATAAAGAGGCAAGAATCAGAGACTGGAGAAGGAAAGACGTGGTGCGATAAACTGATACACTATTTTCATTTGACGGATATTTGTGCTCATCTTGTTTGTTGCTAACACAAATTTTCGGCTGATATACCCTCCAGGTGTCTTGGGGGAATTTCGAACCTGGGTTCTTATTCCTAAGGCTTTTTTTTTTGTCGTTATTATTGTTCAGGTCACTGCTTGGAGTCGAACTCAGAATCTTGGGGTTAGCAGCCCAAGATTCCGAGTTCGATTCCGAGCAGTGACCTGAACAATAACATCGAAAAAAAAAAAAAAAAACCTTAGGAATGAGAACCCAAGGTTCGAAATTCCCCCAAGTCAACTGAAGAAGGCCAAGGGTATATCTGCCCAAACGTTGTGTTAAGATGAGGACAGATATCCGTCGAATGTAAATAATGTACATAATTCCTCAGCTCTTAAATATAGAACTGTATTATCGATAAACTAATGTTTCTGTACCTCAAGTTATTCCTCCAAAATCCATTCCAGCTCTGCCTTTCTAAGTCTTTGATACCTTTTTGTTTTACCTCGAAAATGATATCAAACTAGATTTCTCTTCATTCAAGTATTACTGGCGATTGTATTTCATAGCACTTGTACAATCTTTAGAAACCGTGTAAAAAGCAATCTCATACATTTTAGGTTTCAATTATAGAAGGGTGAAAGTTATTGTTTTTATTTCCTCAATGGAAGGAAGCAAATGGATTCATACTAGTCATTGAAGTGAATCCAAAAGGAGTCTGCATTTGACTTTCTCCAGTCAGACACAATGCTATTGAAACCTTTGAACCATGCAGTAGGTTTTAGTGAGCGTCATATCGTTAGACTATAAACCTAGATGATGCAAGAGTGGGCGGTCAGATAGCTTTCTGCTAACGGCACGCTAACCAGACAAGTTATATTCAGTCGTAAACTGAAAACCATGCGGCTGCTGGCTTTTGCCTCTTGAAGGGGATGGTGACTGAAACGAAATCATGTCTACAAAGGCGTACTTTCTGGCTCAGAGTTAAAATCTGGAATTCGGTGATGTTCATACTCTCATGTTAAGGACTTTTTCTCGAAATCAAAACACACAGCCCGCTCTAGGAATCCGAACCACGATCTGGTATATAACAGCCTAACTACTCGCCTAAGCTCCTTCAAATTAGGGTTTGAAGGATCAATGTTTATCGAGCCTACAAGAGGACGAGAGTTTAAGTAGACATCGATGGGACTAGAATGCAAATGAGGAAACTTAAATAAAATCTAGCGATTATCAAAATTTGTTTTATTTTTCATAGTTGTGCAAATAACAGGAATGAATATGAAGATGAAAATATAAAATTCAATGTTTTTTCAGCTACATACTGGGCTTGTTTTATGGGGTAACCAATAACGTGAAATGCGACTCTCCAAAAAGATTTTTAAAAAATGTGCATTATACTTTTATTTCCTGGAAGAATATGGGTTTGGTTTTATTATTAAAAAAAAAAAAAAAAAAAGAGTTCTTAAAATTCGGTTTAGTTTTGACGTTTAAAATTGGTTCCTGAAGTAATAAGTTCGAGAATGTTGAAATGGTTTTCCAAAAACCAATCTACATTGAAAAAGTTTTTAAAATGAACACAGCAACAAAGTTTCGAAACAACTATTTTTTTCAAATGTTAAGATAAACATTATTTCATGAAATTTGATTTTAATACAAGCGCACAATATATTTCACATATATAAATATATATCCTCAGAAACGGTCATATTCAGATAAAATTTTTCAAATGAGTTTTTGTTGTAGGGGGGTGCTTTGCAAACTTAACGATTTCCAATATACTTTTTCGGTCTTGGATTAATGACCACTTTTTTAGGAGTTAAGATTTTAGTTAAACGCTTATCTCGTTTTTTGTGAGGAGTTAACTGTAACAATGTTGGTTTTATAGTCTTCCCACTATTGGAAAGCTTACCTTTCAACCTTGCCATTTTTTTAATACTCTTCGGGGTGGAAACGTCGCTACCCGATTTCTTTAGGGGCACAGACTTGATTTTGAGTTTTGGTAAGGGTTTCTCCTTAGATTTCACGGGAGACACTTCGGGTTTCTCAGGAGACTTTTTGATTTTCTTTGTTGTAACATTTTTCGGTTTACTTTCCTTAGCAGTTACTTCTTTCTTGGGTTTAGTTTCCGCTTTTCTCTTTGGCTCCTCTTTAGTAAGTTTGAACGAACCGTTAGCGCCCTTGCCACTTGTTTGATGGAAATAACCTTTGTCAACACCTCGAACTAAGCTCATCTTTAGACGACTTTGTACACTTTTATCGACTGACGATAAATAATACGTCGATTCAATATATTTGCTAATAGCCTGGCGAGATGACCCTTTACGTTCATTTAAAAACGAAATGGCTTCTTTTATCATTACATGATACGTCGGCCGCTCCACTGAACTATTTAACACTATTGTAGAATTGTGTGTCGCCAGTAATTTCTTGGACATATTCTTGACTGTGATTCCTGTTTACTACAAATCGCCCTAGTTGCAAGCCATTTATGTGCTTTGGTAGAGTTCATCAGTGGACGGGTGTTTATCTCTGTAAGAAAGTGATGGCGACCGAAAAATGGAGATTAGAATATTTTAAAATTACGAAAGCATTTGAGCATAAGAATTTATGTCACTCCGTCTCAAGTTCAAATCCCGCTGAATTTTCACAGTTGCGTCTCAGTCATTTGAAAACCTATATAACAATCTGCTTGTCCGTTCGCCCGCTTAGTCCAGTCAAATTAGCTGATATTCCCCAGAACCCACCACTAATAGCAACACAAATAGAACCTATTCATATTTGTTCAGTAGGATATCCTTCATTTTATACTAAATGTCCTACAAAATCTTTTGAATGGAACAAAATATTTTTTTCGGGGGTGAACTTCGGGATTTCAGTATTAGATGACCAAGGTACAGGCAGGCAGCGCACCACTTCTTATGTTCTAACTTATGTTTTTCTCGTATATCTTACACATGAAAATGTCTGCCAAGAGATTTAGGGCTGCCCTATCCCCTTACCACGGATAGTCTCACCCCACCTTAACCCTTAACCGGCATGTATGCGCTATACGATTGGTATAAGAAGTGTGTATGATATGACATGTCCAAGTATTGGATTCTAAAACTGAGATGTTTGTACTACATGTATGACATCAGTATAGGTAGTAGTATTCATAACTACATGTAGGTTTTCCCATAACGTCTGTCTTTAGGCCTATATTAATATTCAACTATTTTCTTTTCATGGTCATCATGGCAAACTGCGTATTTTGTAACAAGAAAGTGACAGATGGAGCAACAGTCATACTGGATGGTAAAGGTTGTGACGGTCGACAACGTGATTCATGACACTATGACTCTTGACTAGGCTCTGGGACATTCCACTGCATTGGTATTATAGCATAAGGCGGCGAGTTGGCAGAATCGTTAGCACGCCGGGCGAATTGCTTAGCCGTATTTCGTCTGCCCTTATGTTGTGAGTTCTAATTCTGCCGAGGTCGACTTTGCCTTTCATCCTTTCGGGTTCGATTAAATAAGTACCAGTTACGCACTGGGGTCGATGTAATCGACTTAATACCTATGTCTGTCCTTGTTTGTCCTCTCTATGTTTAGCCCCTTGTGGGTAATAAACAAATAGGTATTATAGCATCTGTAACACCCAAATGTGTTGGCACCTCAGTGGTAAAACGTGTGTCTGTGACTGCAGGAGAGATCGCTGCAGCAGGATACGTCAGCATTAAGAAATTCATATCACTTGGTGATGAACTTGCTAATATCAAGTGTGAAGCTACCAGAGGAACCCAAACGCAGGGAAAGTCTAAATGTAGATCTCCTGTGGAAAACGTCCCTGTCTATCCGGTTATCAAGACCAGCATGGTATGGATACATGCAAATAATAAACAACGGAGACTACCCAGGACAGTCATCCACCATGTTCCTTCCCATGGTTGATATGAACCCAAATGACATGATATGTGACAACTCAACTTCACACTTCGTTGCAGAGCATGCCAAGCTCTATGGAGCAACACCAGTTCTCATTTTTGACCACCCTTTGTGGTTCAAGGAAACTACAGTTGTGGAAAGTCCTGAAGAGAACAGTGATCTACATCCAATTGTTTTAAGACTTGGGGTATTTCACACACTAATAAGCTTTCTAAGTAGCACTGGGTACTTGATGAGAGGAACAGGCCTTCAAGAAATCTTGGAGGTGATCTTCGCTGGGAACACTGTTACCCATATATTAACTGAAACCGCAGCTGCTCGTGCCATTGGTGGTCATCTCCTTGTAGGTTCCATCCTTCCACACTTCTCTTGGGGATCAAGTTTGCTTTATCTAATGACAATGGATTTGGGGACAATAGGGAACCTCTATGATGATCTCTTCTCTGGTGAAATCACGCTCAATGATGTAGAATCATCTTTGTACCTGCAGAATCTTCAAAAGAAACTTGAGACACACAAGGACATGTTGGAATCGAGCTACTGTATTGCACGTCTGTGGCTGCTATACATGGGGACAATAGACATCATGAGATCATTCACCCAATCGCAACCATGATTCCGTACTTAGCTATCTCCGGCCATAAAATGTACGCGAAGTCATTGCACCTCTATCTGCAGAAGATAACAAAACTAGAAGCCACACACACACACACACACACCAATGTCTACCATTTGATGTTCCCCTATGTTGCAGAGAAATGAGTCTGCTTCGAATGGAGTCCTCCAATCAATGAAGGACAGCAATTAGCTACAGTAACTACTGTCCTTTGTTTGCCAAGTTTGTCCAGGGACTATATGTAGTCAGGAGGAGTGGCCACCTTGGTTTGGGTTGCCTCCAGACCTGGTGGTCCAACAGGTACTAATGAGAAGTCTGAAGACGATTAGAGGACTCACTAGAGGAAGAAGAATGACGGAAACACAAAGACTGGGCTGGTGTCTTTCAAGGTCAGCCTGTGCAGAAGTAAACATGGCAACGCAACAGCTGACATCCATCACGTACGAGACGAGTGAACAGCATAAAAACACATTGCAAGCTCGGCAACCAAAGGACAGTAGTTACTGTAGCTAACTGCTGTCCTTCATTGAATGGAAGTTTCCATTCGAAGCAGACTCATCTCTCTGCGACATAGTCAGCGGAACCTCAACTGGTTTCGAAATTAATGTGGATGATACAAAAAGTATTGGATATGACATTCTTAATGAAATTGTTGTGCGACGTGTCGTCAAGTACAGTTTCAAAAGGAAAGCCCAAGCAGTGACTCTTGACTCTAAGTCGGCAGGCAAGATAAGTGATGAGGAAATACAGATTGATTTCCTTCATCTGTTTCAACGAGTCATCATTGCAGGATTTTCACCTATGAACTCTGCACTTCCCACCAACCTTTTTCGAAGGGAAGGAAAAGCTCCTGAAAACTGTAAAGCCACAACTAGCTGATGCCATCTGGTTCGCGGTACCGCACAACCCAGCACCGTTTAAAAATATTACATACGTTCTTGATGGAGGTGCTCTTCTCCGTTGCATTCCATGGCAGCATCCGACAAGGTATTGCAGGTCTATACCAGATATGTTACAAGGCAGTGGTTGTGTTTGGCAGTTATGGGGCAGGTCCTTCAACAAAAGACAGCACACATCAGCACTGAGTGGAGTGTGGAAGGTGACATTCCATCCGTCCACGAAGCTCCAGTGAAAAGAGATGGAATTCCTCTCTAACCAAGAGACAAGCGACGCTTTCTTGAACTTTTGCGAGATGCCCTGACCAAAGAAGGCTGTGAATTTATCCATGTCACAGGGGTTGCAGATACTCTTATTGCCCAAACTGCAGTGAGAATCTCTGAGGACAGAGAAACTGTATTAGTCGGAGAGAACATAGACATGCTTGTTCTCCTCATTCACCTTGCAAAGGATAACCAACATGACATCCACTTCCGACCTATACCAAAGCAATGAGCAGAAGTCAGGTGCATGGGTACTAATTTGATCAAGCATAAGCCTGGGGTCCAGGTTTGCAGCCATATTCTCTTTGTGCATGCTTTCTTGAGGTGTGATACCACATCCAGGGATTTAGGGATCGGGAAGGAGGCAGGTTTCAAACTTATTCAAAACAGCGAGGTATTTCGGGAACAGACGGAGGTGTTCAATAATGTTAAGGGTGGGCGAGGGAATGATAAACAGAAAGAAAGAATAAGTTAAAGACTCGGAGAGAAGAATTAATGGTTACAGAGTCTGTTGAAGAAGTAGAGAGATATATAAAGTGCTTAGCAGAGGGAAATTTTTAAATCATATTATCCATTATTGTGGCTGGAAGTGAAGTAACTTAGCAAAATAAAACTAAAAATCATCCTTTCTTTCTTAAATAGCTTCTTTTAATTTTTTTCCGTTCTGTGGAATTTACACAGGTCCCACTAGTAAATACAATTAATATATACAATTGATTACACTCGTTCGAAATATGAGTTTAATAAGAGTATAATCTAATTCTGGCCTTATTGGAATTTAAAAAAAAACAGCACTTTTGCGTCTAAGTAAAGCTCATGTAAAAATATACATCTCAAACGTCAACAAGAGCAGTCGTAGAGTGCAAATCTCTGTCAATGCAACACCAACGCTCTTTCAACGATTATTCAGCCATAATTTTTAAAATGAGAAGATCTAAAATAAACTCGACCGCTCTCACAAACGAGAATACCAAAGATTAACCCGACCACTCTCAGAACTTAAATAAAAAAAAAACAAGAAAAATAATCCAGAATCCTTGTCCGGTACCGGATCAATCTAAAAATCTAATCAGTTTGTGCCAGTCACAATGGCTAACATCTCTGAAAGTTTCATCCGAATCCATCCAGTGGTTCTTGAGATATCTTGTCCACGGACAAACAAACCAATAGATACGACTGAAAAAAAAATACCTTTGCCCTAGCGAAGGGGGAGGTAATAATCACTCTTAGGTATTTGAAAACAAATTATTTCCCACCGATAACAGATTATCATATGCTTAGTAAACAGCGAGAATTAAAATTGTAGTTTCAAATTTTAGGACAAGGCTCTACATTTTAGGCACAATGGGCTAATCGATTACATCAACCCCCAGTAATCAACTGGTACTTATTCCATTGACTCTGAAACAATAATGTGGACTTCGGTGGAATTTGAACTCGGAACGTAAAAATGGGCAAATGCTGCTAAGTATTTTTTCCACTTTGCTAACTGGTTGCCTTAGCGAGAATCAAAATAATCCTTTTACTAAAGGCACAAGGTCTGATATTTTGGGGGAGGGGATGGGTCGATTACATCAACCCCAATTCGTAACTGGTACTTAATTTATCGGCCCCGAAAGGATGAAAGGTAAAGTCGACCCTAGCGGCATTTGAACGCAGAACGTGAAGACAGACGAAATACCTATTTCTATTTCTTTACTACCCACAACGGGTTGCACACAGAGAGAACAAACAAGGACAGACAAATGGATTAAGTCGATTATATTGACCCCAATGCGTAACTGGTACTTAATTTATGGACCCCGAAAGGATGAAGGGCGAAGTTGACCTCGACGGAATTTGAACTCAGAACGTAACGGCAAACGAAATACGGCTACGCATTTCGCCCGGCGTGTTAACGTTTCTGCCATCGCCACCTTCTAAAGGCAAAGTCGAACTCGGCGGAATTTGGACTCAGAACTTAGCGGCAGCCGAAATACCTATTTCTTTACTACCCTCAAGGGGCTAAACACAGAGGCGACAAACAAGGACAGACAAACGGATTAAATCGATTATATAGACCCCAGTGAGTAACTGGTACTTATTTAATCGACCCCGAAAGGATGAAAGGCAAAGTCGACCTCGAAAGGATGAAAGGCAAAGTCGACCTCGAAAGGATGAAAGGCAAAGTCGACTTCGGCGGAATTTGAACTCAGAACGTCGCGGCAAACGAAATACCTATTTCTTTATTACCCACAAGGGGCTAAACACAGAGGAGACAAACAAGGACAGACAAACGGACTAAGTCGATTACATCGACCCCAGTGTGTAGCTGGTCCTTAATTTATCGACCCAGAAAGGATAAACGGCAAAGTCGACCTCGGCGGAATTTGAACTCAGAATGTAACGGCAAACGAAATACGGGTACGCATTTCGCCCGGCGTGCTAACTATTCTGCCAGCTCGCCGCCTTAGTGAGACGTTCAAACAGATTCGAGTACAAATATGCCAATTGATGTTTTGTTTCGTTCCCAGGAGAATAACAACGAATGTGTGTTCACATCACATTCGATTCATTGACAGAAGGTATCCCAGAATCCCTTATGCTAACAAATCGTAAAAAATGGAAATCCCAACTGTGACAAAATCCCAACTGCGATTAGCCTATACAGGTTCGAAAATTGCCGGAACGTTTAAAGAACAGATATGAACGTTGTTTAAAGTTGTTTAATGTCGGTCGCATTGCTCATGTGGCAGTCTGATCAAATAAATTAAATGTGATGATCTGTAGAATGGATTTGTGTCGTCGTACATTGGTGAAGGTAAATATACTTAACTTCCAACCGCTCAATCCCTGTATAGAAAAAGAGTCAGTTATAGTTTAAAAGGGAAACATAAACTTGAAGGGCTGAGTTCAATGTCCTGCCACTGCTGCTATAGATTTAGAAGAGGGGACGGCTCCATTAGAACGACTTGAGAAAGATTCAAAGAATGAAGACAAAATATTGAATGCTGCTACATCGAGTAAATGGATATTTAAAAAATTTACCATCACCAATATATTCCACGTATTGCATTCCATTCTTATCCAGACAATAAAAATATCCTGCCTAGATATACATCTGAAAGCAATAAAATCCAGATTTTCTTTCAAAACATCCCCTTGGATACACTGAAAGAAAAATGCAATTTTATTTTACGAAACTACCAACCAATAAATGACTAGATTTCTCCTATTACCACGAACATCAGATGGCTTTTACTTTTATTTTTCTCATTCACAGGCAACTCGATGATTTCTTTTTCTTTTACTATCCAGAATATTTGCAAAGCTGTCAATAGACGTTTTCTAGCGATTAAAAAGGTTGGATTGATTTATCGTAAAAAGTCAGTGGTCGTTATAGACAATTGCTATTCGACGTTCGTCAACTGTATTCCCGCTGATAGATGATTCTAAATAGATCGATAATAATAACTCTGTATACCCATCGCTGTTGCTTATGATGGGGAAGAGGCGGTATGCAAAGGAAAATTATATATTATACAACTTGCCTTAACATAAATTATTGTTTTACTTAAAAAATAACGAAAAAATTCTAGTTTGCAAAAATGGGAAAAAGTGTACAATTGACTCAAGTGTGGCTGTGCTGGTAAGCAGATCGTTTTACTGCCACATTATTCTGCATTTGATCTTATTGCTTAGTAATTATAGGCCAACAACAATCCCAGGTTGACCAGTGCCTTGTGAAAATGATTTGGCAAGCGGTACCAATAAGGCTGATGACGTATTAATAGATATCTGTTCTCGAAATGTCGAGTAATTGGCGTAAAGGAAAGACTAAGTATTATTGTCACTTAGTTCAAGCAACAAAAAGAAAAAGCGTCAAGATAAGAGAAAATCATAAGCTGTGACGTGCTTATCTAAAGAGGATATGGCATGGCGTAAATGACATTAAATGGCCTCAAACTGAAAGACACTGAAAGTAACGGTTTCAAATTTTGGCAAAAGGCCAGCAATTTCCTGCGAGGGGTTTGTCCATTACATCGGCACATGTGGTGAATAGGTACATATTTTAGCGACCCCGAAAGAATGAAAGGCAAAATTAAACCTCCGAGAAATTTGTACTTAGAACGTAAGCACGGATGGAATGCCGCTAAGCAGTTTGTCCGGTATGCTAACCATTCTGCCAGCTCGCCACCTTCCAAAGCTGCTCTCCAATATTTATGAATGAATAGCAGCTTTTGTTGGGCCGCATATTAAGACACTTATAACTATACACATTTCCATATATTTTTACTAACGCGGAACATATACCTTTACATATCTATTATATAGAATCCGTTCGGTCTGTCTGTCTGTGCGTCTTCTAGGATCTTGGGTATCCTCCATCCGATTGCGCTCAAATTTGATATATAGATACCGACGGTATCAGGGCGTGTGTAAGTCTCGAAAAAATTACAAAAGTCGATCGATGAAGCCGTTTTTGTCCTGCTTTTCTTCCGTCAACCTGCACATTCCATTTTCTGTTGTTTTTGTCCTGCTTAAAGGCACGTTTCTTTCCTGCCAAGCTTACTGTTTAAACCATGTTTGTGTTCTCCCAGTCAACAGCCTTATCATTACTAGTAATTTAAACTCTTCGGTTGCATACATGTGCATAGAATATCGATTTTTGGAATAGAAAAAAATCTTTATTTCTTCGGTTGATGGTGTCTCAAATTTAGGTTAAATCAGTGTTTCTCAAAGTGGAGGCCTATAGGACGGTCAGACAAGTTGTCTTGAGAAAATTTGGTTTAAATGTTTGACAACTCAGCACCGTCCATTGGACGGGGAGGATTTTGCTCATGTATATATATATATATAAATATTTATATATATATATGCTCAAAAATAAGCAGCAGGAATAACTTCGGTAATTTGGTACGATCGTTTAACACTACATCATTTTATTAAATATTGTAAGTATTGCAGCAGTTTTAAAATGTTGAGCAATCATCAGCCATTTATAGAGGTTTTCCATTAATACATAATTTTCATATCAATTGATAACATTATAGAGAAGGTTGATATATAAACAAAGATGTCGATTTGAATTTTAAGAACATTAAGGTAGTAGAGTTTATCTTCTGACTGAAGAATATTCATTAAGTTATTTTGAACTGCTAGAAGGTTGGGAAGTATAATCAGTTGAAAGAAGACAAAAAGATTTTCTATTTATAGAAATATGGGTGAAATAAATGTCAGAAGGATTTCATAAATATATTAAGGTAAAGAGGGGGTTGTAATGCCATAGAAGCTGTTTACTACTATTTGGCAAACAGATTTTGTATTAGGAAAACTAGATATTGGACTCAAAGTATTTAAGAAAATGCATTGAAACTGCAAGTGCAGGTCCCCAGGTTAACAGACTAAAGTCGTGTAGCTTTTGTGCTCGGTAATAAAATCAAAGAAGGGAAACCAGTTTTTGTGAGACATACAATTCACTACATTCTAAGGAATCCACACTGCGGCTTCGTGTAGTGTATCTTATGCAAGACAGTCTAGCGCTTTCCATTTCTCATTAAACAACTTTCACAGCTTTGAACACAATACTGCATGTTCATGAAACAAACACTTGTCAATTGTACAACACTATTATGCATATTTCATAGCTTTAAGCTATATATTATTGCATGCTTTGGTCAGTTATACTCCATAGTACGGTTTCTTGTTTCAGGATACCAAACCTCTTTTTTAGCAGTTCGACACACCGCTAATTCAGTTTATAGACACGATTTGTCTATAAGAAACACTGAGGTGTTTATGGCTGTGCGTCCTGACACCCATCCTCCCTGTCCATCTAGATGCATGTAGGTACTTCAAAGTATAACCATTCAATGTTGTTGGCCGCAGAATTACAGTAAAACTGATAAGTCACACTTTAGCACATACTGCTCACTTTTAATCTTCCTGTGTGTTTACGCCATGATAAATACATTTATACCAAATCTCTCTAGACTTTTACGTATATTTCAGAAAATAAAGTACAAATCAATTGGAATTCCAAATATATTAATTAAAAACATAAATTAAATTACACAAATCTATTAACATTGATTTCCATCAATAATTTTTTGCTTCAGTCTTATGATAAATATTCCACTCCGCTTTCAATATTTATAGGTACCGGGTACGCGTAATTTCAGACCAATTTTCTACAAGCATTTAAAGTCACTTCACTTATATTATTAATTTTTTTCCCTTTTAAATGAAACTTGTATGACTTTTTGTTTTCTCCCCCTCCTTTTCAAAAGTGTAATATTATTATTGCCGTTTGTAAGAATCAAATTCTTTGAAGATTTAAAACGCTGTGAAAAACTATATATGTGCATTGATTTTTAATTTAGGTTGAAAGCCTCAATTACAGGGGGATAGGTTTAATAATATTGATTATTAACACAGGCAGTAGACCTCAAATTTGGCGGCAAGGTGGTATTGCCTGTTATACCAACCAAAATAATTGAGGACAATATTTGATTGACTATTTCTTAATCAACTCAGAAAAAAGGACCAGAAATTAAAATTGTGCTAAAAGAAATCCAATCTGAGAACTTTGGTTATTTGATGCGACGCTATGCAATTTCTACCAGTTTACCGTCCTAGTTAGAGCAACCTGTATATTGTAAATATGAGGGATGGTTCAAGCTATGGAGGGGCGAACGGAACATAGTTCTCTAATTACTTCCGTGTTCAGATGATGTCGGTATCGATTTCACAATTCCTTGAGGTGTCTATGAAATACGTAACAATAATTTCTATGATTTACTTTATTTTATCGACTCCCTAAAGGATTAAAAGTTGAATTCAGCTGGATTTGAACTCAGTGTATAAAGAGCCCCAACAAGTACCACAAGGTATGTTTATCCGATATGCTAAAGATTCCGCCACTTCGCCTCATTGACATACATGCTCCTAATAATGCTGATGTTTACTTAATACTATTACTTGTATTTTGAGGTGACAACAGAAATCGTGGAACAGTAATTTGCGAACTATTTTGTTCTCAAAGGCGCCGAGCTGGCAGAAACGTTAGCACGCCGGGCGAAATGCGTAGCCGTATTTCGTCTGCCGTTACGTTCTGGGTTCAAATTCCGTCGAGGTCGACTTTTCCTTTCATCCCCTCGGGATCGATAAATTAAGTACCAGTTGCATACTGGTGTATCTAATCGACTACCCCCTCCTCCAAAATTTCGGGCCTCGTGCCTGGAGTAGAAAAGAATATTTTGTTCTCAGAAGCACTTGGAAACTTCGTACAAACAATAGGATCTTTTCTTTTGCACAATTTTTTTGTCCGCGACATTAAGTTTTGAGATTTTCGCCATCCAATTCCTTAAGTAAATAAAAAAAACTTGGCTGTCGCAAATAGGGAAGTATCCATATTATTTATCTGGAACCAAGAATCATTTTTTTTTTTTTTGTGACCTTACAGTTCTAGTTATTGAATACACTAGCTTGTTGTCAGAAGAATCTCTCGATTGAACGTTGCAACTGTATTTCATACTCGAGTTCGCACGACATACTGGTCAAACATCCTTGCCAGTCTTAGACTGTTTAGAATTTTCAATATCGACCAGTGTTTGATTGTATGCATCAGAGATGATGTCTAAGTGTGAACATGATACCGTATGACTTCCGTCATACTATTCTGGTAATTATAAAAGCATAGCATGACGAACAGGTACAGAAAATGGTAGCAAAGAAGCTCCTCAACTTCTTTGGAGAAGCGTAATCTTGGTAATAATAACGGGAAGACTATAAAGCCGACTTTGTGAGTTAACTACTTAGAGAAAACGTGGGGAGAGTACAGTAATCCCTCGCCATATGGTGGTTCACCTATCGCGGTTTATTATTTAAGATTACGTCGATTCCTCTGTGGTGTGGTTTTGCATTTGTAATAAAATATATATATACAAATTATAAAAATAATTTTTATAATATATACAGTACACTACTGTTTCTACTTCTCGGATTTTCACCTATCGCGGGTGCTTTGGAAAGTAACACCCGCGATATCGAGGGGTTACTGTATAAGTAAAATTGTGACTCCTAAGAAGGGTGGTCTCTAATTTAAAATTCAAAGAGAATTATATAGCAAATGTTTAAGCTTCCAAACGCAAAAAAAAATTTTTTTATGAAATATTTTCTCTGAATATTACAGTTTCTGAAGATATATATATGCCCTATGAAATCTATTGTGCCCTTTACGTGTTGCATTGTTCATTTTATATTTCTATATAAATATTGAACAAATATTACTTTCTCAATGTAGATCACTTTTGGGAAACCATCATTTCAGCATGCTGGAACTTGTGACTTCAGGATCAAATTTTAAACGTAAAAGCTAAACCGATTTTTAAGAGCTCTTTTAAAAAAAAAATCAAAACCATTTTCTTACAGGATGTAAAATTATAAAGCACATTTATTTTTGATAATCTTTTAGAGAATCTTGTTTCGTGTTATTAGTTACCCCATAAAATACAGCTCAGTATTTAGCTAAAAAGACCGATTAAATTTTCAAAAACTTTGAATTTCACATTCTTATCTTCATATCCATTCTTGTTATTTGCACGACTATGTAAAAATAAAAAAATAAACTAATTTTGATAATCGATAGTTTATTATTATTATTTTATTCTTTTACCTGTTTCAGTCATTTGACTGCGGTCATGCTGGAGCGCCGTCTTCAGTCGAACAAATCGACCTCAGGAGTTATTCTTTGTAAACTTAGCACTTATTCTATCGGTCGCTTTTGCCGAACCGCTTGTTATTATTTAGGCTTCCTCATTTGAATCCCAATCCCACCGAAGTAATCCTTTGCTTTCTTTTTCGATTGATAAAAATTATCTTTCGAACACTAAATTTAAGGGGCCTGACCGAGTAGTAGGGTGTTATACACTGGATCGTAAGATCGTTAGTTCGGATTCTCGGACCAGAACATTGGGTTATGGCCTTGAGCAAAAAGTCCTTAAAATCAGAGCACGAACATTATTGAATTTCAGAGTTCTTCCTTCTTGCGAGTTCAAATCGCCTGAATTGCAAGCCATTTATGTACAATGGGTGAGTTCTTCAGTGTGGAGGAGCGTTTATCTATATAAGAAGTTGAGGTTGAAAGAATAATTGAGATTAGAATATTTTGATACATGATAGGACTCGAGTATAAGAATATGTATCACTCTGTCTTGAATTCAAATTCCACAGAATCTTTACAGTTGCATCTCGGCCTTCTGAAAATAAATACCATTAATATATACAACTGATTGTTCTCGTTCGAAATATGAGTTCACGCCAGTATATATGAATTTTAAAGTAGGTTGGTTGAACCGTAAATAAGCAGTAAAGATGCTTTACCTAAATTCACCTTTATCCCTCTAAATTCTGAGTTTAAGTTCTTCTAAAATCGACTCTGGTTTCCATTTCTCTACAGTCAATAAATGAAGTGCCAGGTAAAGGCTGCGAGCCAGCAGAATCGTTAGCATGCCGCCCAAAATTCTTCGCGGATTTCTTCCACCCTTACGCTCTCTGTTCAAATTCTAGAGAGGTCGAGGGTTGCCTTTCATACTTTCACATGCTGAGCAGTTGGGTCGAAGTAATCGACTTAGTCCCTTGTTCGAAATTGCTAACCTTCTGACGAAACATGAGATCAATAAATTATGCATCAGGCATTTTACAGACCGAGTCCAAAATCCATCGAGGTCAACTTTGCCTTTCATCCGTTCGAGGTCGATAAAATAAAATTCCAATCACATATTGGCGCTGATAGTATCAATTTGCACCACCACTCAAACTTGCTCGCCTCGAAGGTTATTTTCTTGTACTAAGTTGTGTCTTTGTGCAAATTGGAACCAACTCCTTTACGATGGTTCATTAGCAGAAGGGATCCCGACCCCGGAATTCCTGGTGCTAATGGATCGTGGCAAATGAAAAGTTGTTTTCCTGCGACGAATCCCAACCGCGATTAACCTATACACGTTCGAATCTACTGGAACGCTTAAAGAATAAATATGGATGGAAGCACTCCGTTGGTTACGACGATGAGGGTTCCGGTTGATCCGAATCAACGGAACAGCCTGCTCGTGAAATTAACGTGTAAGTGGGTGAGCACTCCACAGACACGTGTACCCTTAACGTAGTTCTCGGAGATATTCAGCGTGACACAGAGAGTGACAAGGCCGGCCCTTTGAAATACAGGTACAACAGAAACAGGAATTAAGAGTGAGAGAAAGTTGTGGTGAAAAAGTACAGCAGGGATCACCACCATCCGCTGCCGGAGCCTCGTGGAGCTTTAAGGTGTTTTCGCTCAATAAACACTCACAACGCCCGGTCTGGGAATCGAAACCGCGATCCTACGACCGCGAGTCCGCTGCCCTAACCACTGGGCCATTGCGCCTCCACAAAGAATAAATATAGAAGATGTTTAATGTTGTTTAATGTTCTTAACTTGATCTCGCGAGACAGTAAAGGTTGATCATGTGGCAGTCTGGTAAAATAAATTACACGTGATGGTCTGTAGAGTGGTTCTTGTGTTGTACAGCTGCCAAGGTAAATATATACATAACTCCCAACCACAGATTCAATCAGTGGACAAAATACTGAATGCTGCTACATCGATCTAATGTGTATCTTAAAACTTTACCATCACCAATACATTCCATAAATTGCATTGTTTTTTTATTCAAACAATAAAAATATCCTGCCAATATATACATCCAAGAAGCAATAAAATGTAGGTTGTGTGTATGATTTGGCAAGCGGTACCAATAAGAGGATGAGCCATCAATAGATATTGCTTCTCTCGAGAAGTCAAGTAATTCGTGTGAGGTATCGATTAAGTATTTCTACAATAGGTACAGGAAGAAAGGGAATGGTCGATTAGATCGATACCAGTTCTCGACTGGTTCTTTAGTCATTGACTCCAAATGAATGAAAGTCGAAATTGACCTCGGTGGAATTTGAATTCCGAACGTAGAGACGGACGAAATGACCCTAAGAATTTTGTCCGGCATGCTACCGATTCTTCCAGCTTGCTGCCTTCACTTCCATATAATATCCTGGCAATTTAGTGATTTTTTTTCTTTTGTAGGTTGCTAATGTTTTATACAAGACGGTGGTGGTCTGTTAGGTCCGTTAGCACGTCGAACGAAATGCATAATGGAATTTCTTCTCCCTTTTTACGTTGAGTTGAAATCACGTCGAGATCAACTTAGTCCTTTATTTCTTTGGTGACGGAAAAATAAAGGACATGTACTGGGTCTATGAAATCAACTTGTTCCCCCGACCCTCAAAATCGTTGGCCTTGACACCTGCAACGATCTGGCGTCCCTGTGAACTGGACATCGGTTCGCTGCAGGTCTGTCGTGATCCCAGTCATATGCACCATGGAAACCGCCGATTAACCGGCTGCATGAGTCGTAAAGCTCGAGAAAAATTATAATGCGTTCATTTTCTTTATTACATACTGAAAATAACTTTGCATACATCTACTAAATTCCAACTATAGTGGAAATTAATTTTATCAAAATGTCCATTATATTTACGATATATAATATATTTATATGTTCTGAAATAGAGTAGCATAGACAAAATTCCCTCCTTCATTTATTTAATATAAAATGTGATAAACAAAACAGCAACAGTTATTTATTACATGTAATTCAACAATAACGACTTTCTGAACAATGTAATCTTTGCTTTCAACCTTGTTTTCATTTCTATTTTCAGTGTTGTATTTGAAAGCTTTTTATCTGAACAATTGTTCTCACGTTCAAGGCGCCAACTAAAGTGTTCAAAATTATCTGTTTTCGTCTGGCACCTGCTACACTACGACCGCACTTTATAGTCTACAGATTTTTCAATGGCCAGAGAAACACCGTTTTATAAACATCAATACATCCACGTCAAACTATCACTGTATCATTCAACAATAAAGACATTCCATTCATTTGCCTTTCACATTTATAGAAACCCAATAAAGTTGTGTTGTCATCAAAGACATTTTAGCCTTATTTATTAATTAATTAATTTGCATTTCAAGTGATTCTGTTTTACTATCTTCCAGGGATTGTCATCTCGGCAACTATAACTCGGAAGGATTGTTACCATGGCAACGAAGAAAATATGTACTATCATAGCATTTCTGAGTATTTATTTAAGACATCTGAATAAACTTTTTATCCAAACATTATTGATACCAAACTAAAGTCTCTCAAGCGTTTGAAACACTTAACACCAATATGGTAGCCGAACGTGTAAAAAATATTCTTTCACACAAATTTTCTCAAGCAATATAATTGTATTATTATCTAGCTGAAGTAGTTCCAGTCTCTGAAATCTTTTCCAACAAACAACATTGGCTAAACGTACTTTTAAATGATCGCCTACTTAAAACCACTTTCGATATTCTTCTACACGGTAATGTCGGTTTTAATTTCCTAAACCGATAACAGTCAGTATTTTCTCATTAGCAACCGGAGTTCTCTGAAGGACCCAAGTTTATACAGCATAACAATATACATAATAAAGTGACTTTTAGTTGGTTTCTCGTCTATATAGTTTAGCTGACTCTTAATATCTATGGTTTTCCTAACAACTTCCGTTTACTAGCTTTATTTCGGACGACAGATTTGTTTCTTACTGAATTTAGCATCCAATGTGATACGAAAGACTTTTGAATTTCAAACTCACGGGAATTGAGTTCATATCTTGTTTAAATCATTAATAGAATTTTTTTAAAACGAAACCCTTAATTTCCACATTATTTCGTTACAACTTAGTATAGAAATATCCATCAAGATTTCTAGTGTAACACGGGAACTGCTTTAATGTAACCTGGAGACTGCTTTCGTATAACTGGAGAAATGCTTTAGTGTAAATTGGGGGACTGTTTTGTGTAACTGGTAGCACGTAAGCATGGGCCACAGAAGCGTGGTTCGAACTCCACAGGCAACTTAACATGATCCGAAGAAGTGCGCTAGCAGAGTTGTTAAAAGGTCTGAAAAATACTTCGAAGTATGTGTTCCGACTCTTTACGTACTGAGTTCAAATCCCACCGAGATCTACATTGCCTTTCATCCTTTCGGGGTCTATAAAATAGCAGTCAACTATTGTGGCATCGATTTTCCTTCAATTTCCCCGAAATTCCTGGCCTTGTGCCCAAATTTGAAAGAATTTTTAAATTTGTGAGATATGATCGTTTCTCAGTTTCTCTATAAAATTAGATTACGGACACTTGAATCTGGGAAATTCTCTATGAAGTACCGGGACCTATAGAAGAGTTATGATTAGATTGCATTTGATCAGGAACGCATCCACGCACTAACGCATAACAATACTTTCCCCATCACAAGGATCTTTAGGACCAATGTCTCCAGTTTTCCGAAGTGTTCACTAACTGATCAGATCATAAACGACTGCCAATCATTAAATTGAATTACGAGGTCCCTTCCAATGGTTTTGAGACTTTGTCGGGAGAGATATTTATTGATTTCAAAGAAGTACAAAAAGCTGAGCTTCTTTAAAGTAAATTTCTCTGATTTCAGTGTATTTGTTGTAGCGGCCTAACCACTTCGAGAAGGCCTCACGGAAATCCTCTAGATTAAAAGTGTTTTAATGCCTTCAGAAGGACTGTCCCTGAGGTTCTCCTTCAGCTTAGGAAACAACCGGAAGTCACAAGCAGTAGGGTTTGAACTGTAAGGCGGGTGAGGGACAGTCTTATTGCCTATCTCTGTCAAGCAGTTTGCTACCAGGATGGAATTGGGACAAGTTGTGCTTAGTAGGGTCTGTTCAAAGTGTTGTTATAGTCGTCTCTTTCATCTCTCTCCACGCAAAGACACATATGGAGACACGGATCCACACATATAGAGGTACACATCCATCCATACATACAAACATGGTACATAGTTGCATAACGCACATACAAGGAGACAGAGGTGCATACATATAAAAACACACGCTCACACATACATAGAAAATACACAAACACGGACATGCAAGCACATGAATATACAGGATACATACATACAGATGCGCACACACAAACATATATACATACATACACATGCATACATACATACACACATACATACGTACATGCATGCATAGACACACACACACACATACACACACACAGATCCACACATGCGCACAAGCAAACAAAAAGGAACGCAGTGTAAACAACGGACAGCGTCAAGACTATTGAAAATGACGCAGCGAAAATTTTAAGAAAATAAAAATAAGAAATAAGTGGAAATTTTACCAGTGGGTGTGTTAAATTATAAGGCACAAAAAGAAAATGACTCTCCCCAGACACAACAGAATATGCTTCAACACAAGAATCTTGCAAACCAAATCCAAAAACGAAATATATAATAAAGATAACTTAAAATCACAATAAACAAGGAGAATTACAACTACCAAACCTTCGGACGTTACGTGCTGAGTTTACATTCCCCAAGATCGAATTTGCCTTCCCCCCTTTCGGCGTCGATGAAACAAATACCAGTGAAGCACTGGGGTCGATGAAATCAGCTGGCCTCCTCCTCCCTCAAAATTTCAGGCCTTGTGCCTATAGTAGAAAGGAAGATCAAGAGGTATAAATGAACATCCCTGTAGTGTTCCTTTTCTGCTGAATTCAAATCAATAGAATGTGCTTATTAATATTAATCTGGTTTTCACATCAATGGGTCGGATCTCATCAAGTGTCCAATCAAGCATCTCACATGTTGGTATGAGTACTGGCACTGAAAACACATTTTGGGCCAATATTTTATTGAATGCAGAGAGTTCTGAGGTCTAAATTTTCTTTATCCGACTGTAATATTCTTTAGTATGTATGTATGCATGTATGTATGTATGTATGTATGCATGTATGTATGTATGTATGTATGTATGTATGTATGTATGTATGTATACTCTTTACTCTTTTTACTCTTTTACTTGTTTCAGTCATTTGACTGCGGCCGTGCTGGAGCACCACTTTTAGTGGAGCAAATCGACCCCAGGACTTATTCTTTGGAAACATAGTACTTATTCTATCGGTCTCTTTTTGCCGAACCGAAGTTACGGGGACGTAAACACACCAGCATCGGTTGTCAAGTGATGTTGCGGGAACAAACAGACACACACACATATATATATATATATATATATATATATATATCCATATATACGACGGGCTTCTTTTAGTTTCCGTCTACCAAATCCACTCACAAGGCTTTGGTCGGCCCGAGGTTATAGTAAAAGACACTTGCCCAAGGTGCCACGCCGTGGGACTGAACCCAGAACCATGTGGCTGGTAAGCAAGATATTTACCACACAGGCACTTTTTGTTCATCAGTAGAAAAGACACCTCTGAACCAGCTGCAGTGAATCACAATCCATTTGTTGTCATTGTTTATTCTCCACCTAAAACGGAACTTGCAATTCGTTTGGATCTGGAGTCTAAAGAAGGCAGTGCACAAGGTGTAACATTTATAACTCATTCTATATTCAGTCAGCCAGTTCAAATATTATGCTTAACTGGAGAACAAGTCTCTGTTAACTTTAGAAAATACGTATCTGTCGTTATGCATTGTTTCTACACAATGGTGTCTTCACTATTCAAATACCCGATTCTCGAATCCTGCAAATTATACATACATACATACATACATACATACATACATACATACGTATATATATATATATATATAATATATATATATATATATATATATATATATATATATATATATATATGCTTATGTGGGCACTGGACTTCATGAAACGTGTACAACAAAAATAAAATACGAAGTACGATGTTATGAAATATGAACTATTTTTTCGAACAACGAAAGACACAAATGGTAAACAAGACAAACAATGTATATATATATAACCGATTTTGCGTGTTTTTTTCATTGTTTATGTCTTTTCCTAATTCTATTATATAGCCGAATGGCTGCTTACTTATATATATATATATATATATATATATATATATATATATATATATATATATATAAAATATCATGTGTGCCATTTGTTTACGTTTTCGTTACCGTCTTGCCTTTTACGTTTTTTTTTTTTTGTTTTACTTCTTCGTTTTCTATTCATTGTACTGTTCGATCTACAGACCTTTTTTCATTACTCCCATTCTATCCTCTATGTCCGCTCACGTTTCACAGAATTGTTTTAGTGTTTGACGTCACTAAAATGGACAATCGTAAGGATAATTGTGCGATATTTTAATGATTTTTGGTCGATAACTGATGAGGGATGAGCTTGTCTACAGCTTTTCTGTGTGTGTGTGTGTGTTTGTGTGTGTGTGCGTGTGTGTGTATGTGTGTGTGTGTTCCGTATGTTCCCCTATCGTCTTTCTGTGCCAGCTTTTATTCCAATATATACACATATTCCTTCCTCTACTCCCATTGCTTACCTCCCCCTACGAACTACAAACAGAAATACCCACATAGCTAGATTAACCTTCATACTGGCAAGAAGGGATAAACATCCCTCTGTCATTCATCCACCAATGCAATATCGCCTGATGAAATGAATCAATGATGATAATCAACCAGATGGCCACGGATAATACGGACTATGCTGTAATCGTTAATCATCTCAAGGATGCAGACTCTGATGTTAAAGTCATATGATTTTTAGCGGTGTATCAAATATTTATAAATTCCATCCTAGAATTATTGTTTATATTATACTAGCAGTATCGCCCGGCGTTGCTCGGGTTTGTAAGGGAAATAACTATATAAGCATTTTTAGAGAGTTACTTCCCTTATAGATGCCAATTCGGAATTTCTTAGCCATTTTTGTTTTGGTGTCTTTAAGCCATGAAGTCGTTGTTCTAAAAGAACGCTGGTCTCCTTGACAACGCTTTACGACGTTGATTTCCTTACACTCCCTTCACCACAGCTTCACGAGGGAGGGAAGAAGAGGGAGAAGCAAACAGGTGCAGGTGTGACCGTGGACGCCAACTCCGCCGCCATCGACACACGAAAAATTATGCATTAAAATGGAATAAAAGATGATGTTAAATTATTTTTAAAATCGTAGACTCATCGTAGACGCGCGCTAATACTCAGATGGGCTCGATATGAATCACGACTATAAGATACCCGAATTTGGTTAAACTGCACCGCAAAATGTGGGAGTAGTTAGGAATCTAAATCGAAGGGGACAGACACTCACACAACTACAGTTTTATATATATAGATTTATTCTACATACTATCGCTATAACCATGATGCAGCCCCGAAAACCTGATTCACTATTCAGTATCATTAGACGGTAGCCGGCATAATGAAATAGAGGTTTTATTTGCATACAATTAACGTTACCATAAACGAATTTAAAAGATATGTATATACACATATATGACAAGTTTCTTCTCTTTCCGTGCATAAAATCCACTCAAAAGTCATTGGTCAGCTAGGAATATACCGAGATGGCAGAAAAGTTAGCACGTCGGGCGAAATTCTTAGCGGTACGTTCTGAGTTCAAATTCCGCCGTGGTCGACTTTGCCTTTCATTCTTTCGGGGTCGATTAAATAAGTACCAGTTACGCACTGGGTTCGATATAATCCGTTTGTCTGTCCTTGTTTGTCCTCTCTGTGTTTAGCCCTTTGTGGGTAGTAAAGAAATAGGTATTTCGTCTGTCGCTACGTTCTGAGTTCAAATTCCGTCGTGGTCGACTTTGCCTTTCATCATTTCGGGGTCGATAAATTAAGTACCACTTGCGTCCTGGGGTCGATCTAATCGACTCGCCCCCTCCCAAAAAATTTCGGGCCTTGAGCCTAGAGCAGAAAAGAAAAAAAATTGAATATACCATAAAGTGAAACTGAATTAACAAACCACATATTTGTTAAGCGAAAATCTTTAACCACACATTTATGCCTACACTCAAAAAAAAAAAAGAATTATTATAATACTATCTTAAAAGCCGCCCTGTGGAGGGCTCTTTATTAGGCCTTGGGCCCAACAATGACACTTCATGCATTGAGTACATATGAAATTTTATTAAACTTGAAAAATATTTTTCAAGCAAGGAACAGTTTTCATCAAAACAATGATATAATTTGTCGACTTGGAACTTATTGTAAAGCTGCATGATAAACAATAGTACCACCACTATCACCTCTACATCTGCCATACACACACCATTCAGGCGTTTTGTGATGGTAATGAGGTGATAGTAATAGTATGATCTGTAGTTGTGATAGAGGTGAAGGAGGCGGTGATGATGTTGGTGGTAGCCGAGGCGGTCAGAGATGACGGTGAGAGTAAGCGATGTGAAAGACAGTGGTGATGGTGGTGCAAAGGAAGGCGGCGAAGTCAAAGGTATTGATGGTGATGGCGTCAGAAGTCTGAATGGTGTGTGTATGAGAAATGCGATGGTGATGGTGGTGGTTCTAAGGAAATGAATTTAGTGTTCAGTCTCTCTTTCTCTCACATACCCACTCTTTCTTTCTCTCTTATTATTATTCTCACTACCACCATCATCAACACTACTAATTTTAATAAAACATCATCAACAGCAGAAGGGTCATAGTGAGAGAGGGCTCAAAGTGTGACACACAGAAAATAGTTTTCGCATTTATCATATTAGATTATCGATGAAAACATATTTCAAATCAGCCAATCTGATTTCATTTTTATTGAGTTAAGCCTTTAAAGTACATGTAACCATTGAAATACATTTGAATTCATAATATTAATATTTACGAAACATTAAGATTTTGAAGTTTTTCTCAAAAAAAATATGCAAAAATTTATTTAGCAATGCCAACAACATAAAAATCAAAATATTGAATTGTCAGATAAATTCGTTCGTTATTTTTTCTATTTAATCCTTTCCAGTTGTATTTGAATTAATTCGAAAGATATTCTTATCGTGGTGCTATATATTTTGTAGCTTTATTATCTTTTTCTACGAATTGTCTTTATCCTTTTCGGAATCTGAATAAATTCTACCACTTTTCAGATATTGACGTTGCTTTCAAAGCAATAAGAAATCTCTGTTTCCTGCTGCAGATAAAGTTTTAAGCCTTTCCTGTTCGAAATGAGTTTAAAATATTTACTTCGAAAAAACAATTTAACGATAGAAATCATCTTACTTTATCATCTCACATTGTTTCTTAATCAGGAGTCAACAGAGGCAAAAAATGTTAATTCGTCTTTCTACATTATGTATTTGGTGGGGATCATTCGTGACTTAGAATTATATTCAACTTGTAGGAGAATAGAACGGGTTACTACACATCGGTTGGTAACCACGACCAGTGTACAGAAAATAACGTGCGAGATGAGCAAACACGATTAATGGACTCTGAGCTGAGAATGAACATTATCACTGAAACGACTATATCTATCCTTCTTTCAAAGCAATTTGTCAACCAGTGATAAACGAATCCGTTCCATGCACTTTGTAAACAGGATTAATGATAGAGTCATTGACACCAAAGTGGCTACCCAAAATAGCGAGGCTTCTGCAATCATGTAGTGTCTCTACTTTTTTTCCAGTTGAGATCACATTCACCGACGTCATATGTTAAGATCAGGCGCCTTCATATTTTTTTTTTCTATTTACTGGCCCATGTTTATGAGTACAAACAAGTACGTAAAGCCATAAAAAAAACTCGCCTTCTCTTTGCGTAGTCGTAAACACATGCGATAATCGGTGCATTCTGACTAGTTGACTATTGTGGATATTCGCTGGGACGCGTTTTTTGCAATACAAGCAGAATCTTCGGCTTGTATCACAAAAAACTAGTACTTATTTAACCGACCCCGAAAAGGTGAAAGGCAAGTCGATTTCGGCGGAATGGTACTTATTTAATCGACTCTGAACGGATGAAAGGAAAAGTCGACCTCGACGGAATTTGAGCTCAGAACGTAAAGACGGACGAAATACCTATTTCTTTACTACCCACAAGGTAGAGGGGACAAACAAGTACAGACAAACAGATTAAGTCGATGACATCGACCCCAGTGTGTCACTGGTACTTAATTTATCGACCCCGAAAGGATGAAAGGTAAAGTCGACCGCGGCGGGAGTTGAACTCAGAACGCAGCGGCGGACGAAATACCACAAAGCATCTCGCCCGGCGTGCTAACGTTTCTGCCAGCTCGCCGCCTTATTTCGCTTTTAAAAACGGACGACATGCTGCTAAGAAGTTTCCCCGGTGTGCTAACGATTCTGCCAGCTCGCCGCCTTCGCCTTGACTAAGAATAAAAGCAAATACTCGTTCCGAAGTTAGAATTTCTTTTTCATTTATGTCCTTTGGAAATCTGTGTTTTACGTTGAATAAAGACTTTGGTCTAACATGTTCAAGATTTGTGTCGCGCCTACAGGTTCTAGCACTGTATCGGAGACCAGGTGTACCTAGTGTTGTAACACCAACCGTAGATGTCCATAACAAGAACAAATACAAAGAACAAAGCGTCAGGGTATCGAAGTGATCGCGAAGCAACTTGAGGTGAAGTATTCCTGCTGAAGAACACAACGTATCAATCGGTTCAGGAATTGAAACCATTATCTCGCGGCCGTAACGACTAGGCCATGTGTCATGTATGTATGTATGTATGTATGTATGTATGTATGTATGTATGTATGTATGTATGTATGTATGTATGTATGTATGTATGTATGTATGTATGTATGTATGTATGTATGTATGTATGTATGTATGTATGTATGTATGTATGTATGTATGTAGTATGTATGTATGTATGTATGTATGTATGTATGTATTGTATGTATGTATGTTATGTATGTATGTATGTATGTATGTATGTATGTATGTATGTATGTATGTATGCCTACGTGTACATATGTATGTAGATGCGAGCGTGTGAGTGCATGTGTGTATGCGTGTGTGTGTATGCGTGTGTGTGTGTGAGAGAGAGAGAGAGAGAGCGAGACAGAAAGAGATAATTTCTGGTAAAAAATAAACGAAAGAAAGAAAGAAAAAAAAGAAACAAGAAAGAAACGAGGACTAAACAGGATCTCACAGCTGAGTAGACAATGATTTACGGTTGACTACGTTTTCTGGCTTGCTAGATAATCAGCACTTTGTTAATTTAGTTAAGGACGCTTTAAATGACCATAAAATAAAATGGCGCTTAAAATAATAAGCCAAAGAGGAAGAGAAAATGTAAGAAAGAGAGAAAGACAGGGTGGGAAAGAAAGATTATGTCTGTTTAATGATGCAAATGAATAAAAAAAACAGAAAATCCTCACTGTGGTGTCCTTACCAACATAAAAGAGACAGACACTTCCTATAACGAGATTTAAATGATGAATGTTGCCTGTTTTCTGTAATTACCAATATTGCATGTGAACTAAAGAGCTTGTCGACTTAACAGCTACTGTATCGGCTATAAATAATTATTGAAACACTATCTGTGTTTGTAATAAGACGGTTTATTGAGAGAAACAGAGAAGAGAGACAGACAGACAGACAGACAGAGGACAAACCAATACGTGATCGTATTTAATTCTGTCTTTATACATTCTGAACATCCGGAATTGACATTGATCTTTTTTTATTAATTCGTCCAGGATCGATAAAATAGTACCAGCGATATGCAGAGATCGATTCAAATTAGGTCTATTTTCCCGCCTACTGATTCGTGGCTACGTGAGAAATCAATGTCTGAGGAGAGATAAGAATCGAAAAACGGTGTCTTAAATGTTTTCCGGTATTAAATTTGGCCTCTCTAAATTCCGAGTTCAAATACCAACTACGACAATAGGCGATGCTTTGCTTTTTCTCGCGCCACCAAAGGAACCTCTGCTTCAATCGTGAGCAAACTGCGGCCCGTAGAACTTTCTAAAGTGCACGCCTAAGGAAAAATTACCATCAATTTCTATTGTTTGTAGTGCAGCTCGTCTGATGATGAATCATATCTCATGCGGCCCTCTTCTCCAAAGAGGTTGCCCAAACCTGCTCTACGTGGTCTCTTGATCTGCTACAAAGAACTAACACAAAACTCTTAAGTCAATCTCAACCTCCTGGAAGCAAAAATAAGTTAATAAATTGATTAAGAGGTTTGTGCTAGATAATGTAGTATGTGTGTGAATCCCGTAACTTAGATATATGGTAAAAGAAGGGGTTATAACGGTTGGAATACCCTTGATCATATGTCGACTTGATCACGGCTGACCTGCAATTAAATAACAACGGCTACTACAGCTATGCTTTAAAAAAAATTTTTAGAGTTCTTTTACGTTAAAGGCAATGAATTGGCTGAGTCGTTGGAGCGCGGAACAGAATGTTTCACAGTATTTGTTCCAACTCTGCACTCTGAGTTCAAATCTTGCAGAGGTCAGTTCGCTTCTCAACCTCTCAGGGTCAATAAAAAGATAATCCTAAGCTGTAGATTGCCAGAACTGTAAAAACGTTGGACTGGGTATCTTGCGATATTTGTTCTGTTTCTTAGCGTTTTGACTTCAGACCCCGCCATGAGTAGGTGACTTAACTTGTCGCCCGGTTCAAAATCACCAATCGATGTCCTAGGTGTAACAATGGTGTTTTCATAGCCTAGCTGTTCGTTGCAGAAACGTTACAAATAATTTGCTTAGTTAGGTAGCCTCTGAACATTACTGCCTCGAGTATGGGTAACGTATGTTATGAGAACACATAAGATAGGTTTCCCAAGTCCTTGACGTATATGCTGGCACTTCGTCGCTTACGATGATATAGGATCCAGTTGAACCGATCAACGGAACAGCCTGTTCATGAAATTAACGTCAATTGGCTGAGTACTCCACAGACACGCGTACCTTTAACGTGGTTCTCTGGGAGATTCGGCGTGACAAGGATAGCCCTTTGAAATATAGATACTACTCATTTTTGCCCGCTGAGTGAACTGGAGCGACGTGAAATAAAATATCTTGCTCAAGGACACAACACGTTGACGGGAATCGAACTCGCGACTTAACGATCGTGAGCCGAATACGCTAACCACTAAGCCACGCGCCTTCAACGTGACGTATATATGACTGAGATTACAGCATTTCCCCATTGGACGAGGCGCCAGTCCGTCGCAGTGTTGGTCATTTACAGTTGAGTGAACTGGAGCAACAGAAATGAAGTGTTTTGCTCAAGAACATAACGGACTTCCCGGTTCGAGATTCGAAAACCCGACCTTGCGATTTGGAGGTGCAATACGCTAACAACTAGGCCACGCACGTTCACTTTCTTTCTTAACTACAAGTTATTTAGTTGAAGAAGAAAAATATGATGGTAGTCTCTCGTACTTGTTGAACGACCTACTCAAAGGATTTGTTTAGATTGGTCAAATGTATGCACTGTACACTAAATCACTCCCTCCATAAAATCGACGTTACCTGAACAGGTGCATGGCGTATCATGCGTCAGGTGTAAAACTGATCGCATAGTGACGTGAGCTGAAGGGTTTTGCTTAAGAACACAGCTCACCAACAACGGGTCCAGGTATCGAAACCACGACCTCGCGATTGTGAGCGCAACACCCTATCACCTAGGGCATGCGATATCACAAAAGAGAAAGAAGATACGAGGAAATAAGGCGGCGAGCTGGCAGAAACGTGAGCGCGCCGGACGAAATGCGTAGCGATACTTCGTCTGCCGTTACGTTCTGAGTTCAAATGCCGCCGAGGTCGACTTTGCCTTTCATCCTTTCGGGGTCGATACATTAAGTACCAGTTACGCACTGGGGTCGATGTAATCGACTTAATCCGTTTGTCTCTCCTTGTTTGTCCTCTCTGTGGGTAACACAGAAATAGAAAGGAGATACGAGGAAATTACATGAATTGTATTGGGTCATCCCATAAATAATGCGGATTTTTCAATTGCGTGAACTAAAAGACCGTAATTCCTTCATCGAAAAACAGAAAAACATTTTCCAATAATTCCGGTTTCCCCCCCCCCCCACACACACACATCTTTTTCCGAAGAAAAATAAGTGGTTTGCGGCACATTAGGTATCTGTAATATATACCGTTTAAAAGGTAATTGTAATCTAAATCGTTTGAAAGGTATTTATATAAAATTCTATTTAAAAAAGCCCATTTTCCTAAAAGTTATGAGAGAAAAACATCGAATCTTGTGAATTTTCCGAAGGCCGCTCCCCTCTCACTCCATTGCTCTCCGCACATTTTTGTTTTCAGGTTCGTTTTCTACACCTTTTTTAACACCCGTTGCACAATTTTTTGTTTCTATTTCGTTTCGTTTCCGAGTAATAATGTCAACTTTAACCAAAACGCATTATTCATGAGATGACCTAATATATTAAACAACCTAGCAAAGTGATTTTCAAAGGGCCACTCCTAGCGTATCGGGAAGTTACAGATGAAAGCGTAAATAAGTTTCAGATTAAAGTTCATTGCTTGACATATTCCTTGTCATGCTTCTTCTAAATTACAGTCACACTTGCACCTAAATGTCAACGAAGAATTCCAATAATTAACATTATCTACATTATTTACATTTGGCAGATATTTGTCCTCATCTTGTTTGTTGTTATACCCTCCTCCAGCCTTCATCAGGTGCCTTGGGGATATTTCGAACCTGGGTTTTCATTCCTAAGGTATTTTTCGACGTTGCCGTTGTTATTGTTATTATCATTATCATTATTATTCAGGTCACTGTCTGGAATCGAACTCAGAACCTTGGGTTTAGTTGCCCGCGCTCTTAACCACTGCGCCATTTGATGAAGGCTGGAAGGTATATCAGCCGAAACATATATCCCTCAAATGTAAATAATGTAAATAATCTACATAATTCCTTATCTCTTAAATATAGAACTGAATTCCAATAATTGTTTCAATGTTTTAGCAGTAAATCAAAATTATATCATCACAAGTTGAACTTATCTTATGAGATGCTTCTCTTTGCTATATTCAAGAGAAAAACAAGTGAATTTTGTAAGACTAACGCTGAATAACCAAGGGCCAGCCCTGAGGATACCTATGATCAAATGAACCCCAGTCGTGACTGTCCACATCTTTTGTACCTTTTGTATCAATGATTATATTATTTGTGTCATTGCGTTTTGAAAACAAAACGATGCGACCGGTAAGAGATTTCGCTACCATTCTGTCAGTTTAATTGGTGGCGTATCAGTTCCATTGTTGTGAGTGAACATTCTGGTTTATTATGTTTTGGTTGTTTAACTACAAACTAGCTTTTATGGAATAGCGCTATGAATAAAAACGCTCCAGTTGTGACCATCTCTTTTTTTAATTACGTAATCCATCTGGGACTACATAAGTTAATGAGGCTTTCCTCTTTTAAGAGAGTAGTGTTTGGTCTGAGTGAGTTTTAGATTTTATTTCTTTTGGGCGGAGCGATAACACAGAATACCCCACCCCTTTATTGTACTGAGTTGAAGATGTTGTTTAGCCCCGCATCAACTCTCACTGAGCAGATCTATGATCAAAGATGTTTCAGCTGTGACCATTCTATGGGGCGAGCTATGGTTTCCATCACTGAAGCTGCAGAGAAGGCCACTTGGTGGGTTTGGATATAGAGAAGGCAGAGCAGTGGTTTGCTGCTATCAAGATGCATGCTGGGACATGACGAACCTCAGTTGGGTCAACTGGACTTGAGTGGAGAGGTCTGATGTTGAAAGACTCGTAACCCCACAGAAACATCACCAACGATGCATCCCAGAGCACCCGCAAAATGCATCTTAAAACCTTAAGACAACTGTACCGATTTTATTTAGCTGGATATCGTTTAGATCAGGGATACTCAACCATGTTTTGCCCCTTTGATTCCTATTTACTCAAGTGGGCCCTCATAGCAATTCACAGTTTAAAAAATAATACACAGTAATACTTCACCTTATGCAAACCCACTTTACGAGATCCCAGGTTTACGAGCTTTTACGAGTTTTATTTTCTGTTTATGAGTTTTCGCTTTACAAGTGTTTTTCAGGATCGAATTAACTCGTATTTTAGAGCATTACAGTATTTGTATTCTTAAATATTGTTCAGGATTGTATTAAAGAATTGTTAAAATATTTTGTGTGTTGTAGAAACATACGAAATTTATTGCTGATAACAAAAGAAAAAATCTTATATGAACCTTTAAAGGTCATATGAACTCTCGTTTCAGAAACACTGATTCAGAGAGACATGGCAGCCTTTCCTTCATACCTAATCACCATATAGAAATAACAGTCACACGCTGTCGTCTGTGAAAGGCAAAAGATAGATAAGGAAGGGCACTGGGTACACTTCGACTAAATAATTGATGGAATTGTCGTGACTGGAACCGCTATTACTGATCTGTTCAATCAAGCCTAATCTTAGATGTACAACAACAATAACAACAAACATAGAGCTTCAGTATGTCTGGACCTTGTTCACGGCAGTTAGATGAATGCAATCTTGTAGAATTATCTGCTCTGAACAAGGATGCAATAAAACACTTCGAATGGAAACGAACCCATAAACCATGACATCGTATTTTCAGATCTTATTCATTCAACCGTCTCTTTGATAGCGTAATAGGAACATCCCAAAATCCTGATCTCCTCTCTCTCTCTCTCTCTCTCTCTCTCTCTCTCTCTCTCTCTTTCTCTCTCTCTCCCTCACTCACTCTTTCTCTCTCTCTCTCTCTCTCTCTCTCACTCTCTCTCATATATATCTATTTTCGCCTCACTGTTCACCTTTCGCTGCTCCACCTTCTCTTCTCTTTCTCTTTCCCCTCTCTCTCTTTCTGTTTCTCAATGCATTTATCTGCTCTTTCTCCTCTCTCTCTCTCTCTCACACACACACACACACATACACTGAATTACTGTCTGTTTATAGTTCTCTACCCCTCTCTTTGTTCTCTGCACCTTTCTCTCCCTTTCTGTTTTTCTGTCTTTATGTATTTATCTGCATATCTCTCTCACACTTGCTCTCTCTCCCACTCTCTCATTCTCTCCCTCACTCTCACTCTCTCTCTCTCTTCTTCCTCCCCCTCTCACACTTGCTCTTTATTCCTCTCATTCTCCTCTCACTCTATCTCTCTCCTCCTCCCCCTTTCTCCCTTTATCTTTCTCCCCCTCTCTCCTCCTCCCCTCTCTCTCCCTATCTATCTCTCTCCATCACTCTCTAATATATTACTCTTCACCTGACTGCTTATTTTTCTCTTTCTTTCACTTTCCATCTTTTTTCCTCACTCTCAAAACTTATTTCTCTCCATCTCAAACACACACACACGATCACACACATTCTTTCTCTCTCTCTTTCCCTCACTTTCCCTCTCTCCCTCCCTCTCTCTCTTTCTTTCTCCCCCCCTCTCTCTCTCTGCTTCATTATATTTCTCCCTTTGTCCTTCTCTCCGTCGGTCTACGCTTGACAAAGCATAACAACTAAAAATGCATGCAGCGTCAATCTCCGTCTTAAATTCGAACTCTTAAATGGTTAAACGCATCCTAAAAACATACAGGAACAATTGTGTAACAACTCTCCAGTCACCAACTCACACTCTGAAGTAAACAGACGATCACCAAAATTATTGTTACTACATCTAAAAAGAATCAATGTTATTTGTAAGAAATATTGGTTTGAAATTTTGCCACAAGACAGTAAATTTGGGGGAGAGGGCTAAGTCGATTAGATTGACTCCAGGACTCAAATGGCACTTATTTTTTCGACATCAAAGGGATCAATGGAGGAGTCGGATCTCAGTGGAATTTGAACTCAGAACGTAAAGACAGGCGAAATGCCGCTAAGCATTTAAACCGGCGTGCAACCCGTCGCCCTTTATCTGTAAAGAAATATTGATTTCAAATTTTGGCAGAAGGACAACAATTTTGGCGGAGGGAACAAGTTAATTTCACGTTAATTGCGCGTTAATTTCACGAGAAGACTGTTCCGTTGATCGGATCAACTGGAACCCTCGTCGTCGTAACCGACGGAGAGCCACCTAAATTAACAGATCAATGTACGATCGTGCGTTAACATGTATGCGTGTATTTATATATAGATAAATTTTCTCAACTATACATTCAATTTATTTCCTCACCCGCTCATATTGTACTTTATTTACATTGTAATTTACTCTTTAATCTATGTGTAGTTACTCTTTATTACTCTAATTATACTTACATGCTACATCTTACCCCGTGGAGGCGAAATGGCACAGTGGTGAGGATCGCGATTTCGATTCCCAGATCGGGCGTTATGAGTGTTTATTGACCAAAAACACCTAAAGCTTCACGAGTCTCCGGCAAGGGGTGGTGGCGATCCCTGCTGTACTCTTTCGCCACAACTTTCTCTCACTCTTTCTTCTGTCGGCCTGCTCGCTTAGCCAGCGGGGTGGCGTCATTTGAAGGCTAAAACAATGCGAAGCATTGTGTATCAACATCTGATAGTCTGGTCGGTCACGGTGATCACGGTGATATCTTACCCACAACAAACCCCCTCGTCTAAACATTATTATTCAGTCTGCCGTGATGATTCTACAAACAAACACACAAAATAGCTATGGCTGCATTTTCTCTCCTTCTGAAGAGATTATGCTCGGAAATATGATTTTTATATTTATTTAAATTCACTGAGCTTAATTGAAACAGCTGTAAGGAATGATGATCGATCTTTTGCTGATAATATACTCTTATTAACTTCAATATCTCCATTTTCTAATTCTCATTTTTCATATGTAAATATATATATATCTATATATATCTATATCTATATATATATATATATATATATATATATATATATATATATATATTATATATTTATTTATTTTTATTTATATTTATATTTATATTTATATTTACAGAAATTGGATAAGGTTGAACACCTGCGTGCAGAGCATCCACACACATGAAAATATACAGACGCACGCACAAACTCATTCCCCCACACATACATACATTCAATTACACACTGATACACATACACACACACGAACACACCATAAACGTGTGTGACATGACTTTATTTATTTACTAGTTTCTCTACGTTTCGGCCATCGTCATTAAATTTCATTATGTTATACTTTAATTAAGAATTAATTTTATTTTCATCTTTAATGCCTCACATGACAGCAGTATTGTGATTATATTTATGAAATGTCCCTGTATACACAGAGACACAAACACACACACACATACAAATGCGCGCGCACACACATACACATACATGAACTTCCACATGAACACATAATTATACATGTACATATATATGTATGTGTGTATGCGCGTGTGTGTGTATGAGTCTATGTCTCTCTGTGTATCTCAATAAATACGTTAAGTCAAATATTTACAGGTACGTATGCATATATGTATGTATGCATATTTGTGTGTAAGTTTATGTGTATGTTTGTATGTATGAATGTATGTGCGTATGTATGTGTATGTTTATGTGTATATATATGTATATATATATATATATATATATATATATATATATATGTATACATATATATATACAAATATATGTATTTATGTATGTGTGTATATATGTGTGTATGCCTTGGTATGTTTGTGCATGTATATATATACATGTATATAAATGCATGCATATGTATGTGTACGTATGTATATCTCAGTCTATATATATGAATGTATGTATTTATGTATGCATGTGTATATGTATGTGTATGGTTATGTATATATATATATATATATATATATATATGTATGCATGTATACGTATGTATGTTTATACATGTGTGTGTGCGCGTGTGTGCGTCTGTATATATATATAATATATATATATATATATATATATATATATATACATATATAAATGTGTGAGTATATGTACAAATATTATGTGTGTGTGCGTGTGTGTTTGTCTCTGTGTGTGTGTGTATATATGTCAAAACCTGGTGAGCCGGTAAGCTATTTTCATTCAAGATTTATTGAATTCGAATTTACTATCAATAGACGAAAATAAGATAATAAAATAACTGATGTTACTCTGGGGAAATAAGTTCGTGAGAAAATTTAATCAAGTAAAAATTGCAAGTCAGGGTTACATTTTTTGTGTTATTTTCTGACAAGTCTATATTTTTACATCACGATATATAAGTTATATAAGTGACTTCTTATGAAAAAGATGCTCTTTTACAGCAGAGTTTCAGAAAAATTGATAACGAATAATCGAGAGCGTAGATAATAAAATTGATATGAAATAACTGTTTCTTATTTCTTCATTGCCCACAAGGGGCTAAACATAGAGGGGACGAACAAGGACTGACAAACGGATTAAGTCGATTACAACGACCCCAGTACATAACTGGTACTTAATTTATCGACCCCGAAAGGAGAAAAGGCAAAGTCGACCTCGGCGGAATTTGAACTCAGAACGTAGCGGCAGACGAAATACCTATTTCTTTACTACCCACAAGGGGTTAAACACAGAGGGGACAAACAAGGACAGACAAACGGATTAAGTCGATTACAACGACCCCAGTTCATAACTGGTACTTAATTTATCGACCCCGAAAGGATGAAAGGCAAAGTCGCCCTCGGCGGAATTTGAACTCAGAACGTAGCGGCAGACGAAATACCTATTTCTATTTCTTTACTACCCACAAGGGGCTAAGCATACATGGGACAAACAAGGACAGACAAACGGACTAAGTCGATTACATCGACCCCAGTGTGTAACTGGCATTTAATTTATCGACCCTGAAAGGATGAAAGGAGAAATGAACCTCGGCTGAATTTGAACTCAGAACGTAACAGCAGACGAACTACGGCTACGCATTTCGGCCGGCGTACTAAAGATTCTGCCAGCTCGCCGCGTTGATATGAAATAACTGTTTTTAATTCAGTTTGGAAAGCAGGCTCTGTCTGTAGGAGTCTCAGAAACATCTGGCAATTTAATCAGATAGAAGCAAGATAGTTTGCTAAGAAGCAAGATGATGTCGCACAACTCTTCGGTCCTCCCAATTGCCATTTATGTCAGTGAAGATGACAGCAGGATTTGTTCACAAGCTAGAACAGTATTCAAACACTGGTGCCACTGAAACTTATTGCAAGACAAAATAACCAATGAAGTCTATAAGGGAACCAAGCTGGAACCTCTAAGCATCACAGTGAAAGATCGTCGTCTGAAGTTTCTTGGACCGTCTTTAGAATGCCATGAACAAGATACCCAAATCTCTCCCACGACTTGTACCCAGAAGGAAGTGGGAAAAGGAAACTTGGTGCCCATTAATACTATGGAAGAGTTGTGAAGGACTAGATTCTTCAGAACCTTTCTAAACATAGAGGAATTGAGCTGGGAGGATGACAAATACCTTTCGGAAGACTGCAAACGATGGAGATCTTTTTCATGTCCTACATAGAATAAGAGTAACGAACGAATTCAATTTAGCTAATTTGCAGAGAGAGAGAGAGAGAGAGAGAGAGAGAGAGAGAGAGAGAGAAAGAAAGAGATAGAGCTTAGATCAGTGGTGCTCAACCGCCGGGGTCCATATGGCCCTTGGTAATGCACATAAGATTTGTAGCTAAAGTCTATGCGCCATATATCGTTATACACAAAATATTTTAATTTTTTTCTGCAATTCCTAATATTTAATTATAGAAATATATATACTTTTAAACATGGAATGGTTATGAGGGTCCACTCTGTTAAAATAGGGAACAGAGGGCTTCGTAGAAACAAATGGTTGAGAACCACAGGCTTATTTGATGTCATCTGCCTGGGAAATTGATGGGTATATCATTTTATTGACTCTGGGGTGCTGGTGGAAAAACAGCGTCAGTGAGATTTGAACCTTAACAAGATTAAAATTTTCTGGGATATGAAGGTGAGAAATAATGGTTTCAGATTTTGCCACAAGGGCAGCCATTTTGGAGGAGGGGATGAGGCGTTTATATCCACCCCAGCGTTCAACTGGTACTTAAATTATCAACCCCGAAAAGATGAAAGCAAAGTCGACCTCGGCGGAATTTGAACTCGGAACGTAAAGCCGAACGAAATGCAGCTAAGCATTTTTCCCAGCATGCTAACGATTCTGTCAGCTCACCGCCTTTGACTGTGATACATAATGGAATGAACTTCGTTGTTCTTGCATTTGTTAATCCCTGATCTATCATATTTATAATTAATGCAATTGCAGTTGTAACTATACTTTGCGTTTTGTATTATTATTTTCTTTTGTCGTTTGCTTCTTTTAGTCATTGGACTGCGGCCATGCTGGAACACCACCACGAAGGATTTAGTCGAACAGATTGACCGCAGTGCTTATTTTTTAAGTCTGGTATTTACTTTATTGTTCAATTTTTGCCGAACCGCTTAGTTACAGGGACGTACACACAACATTAACTGTCAAATGGCAGTGGGGAGGACTGATTGTGTTTCTTTCAGACTACGGGTTTCTTTCAGACTCCATCTATCAAATCCACTAACAAGAGCAATTTCAGAAGACAACTAAGGTGCCACGCTATGGGACTGAACCTAGAACCATGTGTTTTGGGAAACGAACTTCTTATCGCGCAGTTGTTCTTATTGCTGTTTCTTATCTCACGTCAGAGGGTGTCGAAATTACTATGATTTTGGTCGACAACTGACGAAAGAGATAACGTGTAGGCAAGTCATTCCGTTAGTATTGCATTTTCCGTTTCTCTCCTGCTATTTTTGTCGTATCTTCTGCATAACCTTCTTCATTATACATCATCTAAAGTGTTCATTTAATTGTGTCTCTTTCCTGATATCTTTATTATACATGATAATAAACAATAAAACTAATAATAAACAATAAAAATAATCATTATTTACATTATTTACATAATTCCTCAGCTCTTAAATATAGAACTGTAAAATCATTATTGTTATTGATGATACGTGATTTGAAGCTTAAGCGCTTATTATGAAGCAGTAATCCCTAATTTCTCCTTTCTTTGAGCTGATAGCATTTAACGCTAGGAGTTTTTCCTCCATTAATTGAAAAGGAAAATTCAATTTATTGGGAAATTCTTACGTACGTAATTTCGTACACAATCCTTTAACTCTTTTATCTACTTTCAACCCATTCTCTCAGTCTTACCGTTAGCTCCTTTATCTTTAATAATACAAATTATACCAGCCCAAAATTATTCTTATCAACTTCTCTGCTTCTAAAACCTTGTCAACTAATCGAACCATGCGTGAATAGCTAGTAAACCATATTCAGGTCTTTGCTGAAGCATACAAATTAATTTAGAAGCATGAATTCTTAATTTCATTTACTTATCTCCCTTTATTTTAAGAGTGATTAACAAATACCGAAAATTAGTTTTTACCTCCGGCTAGCAAAAATTTCAATTGATTAAGAACTGTTTGCCATACGTCATTTGATATATCATTTGCTAACTCATTCATCACCACGGTATTACTTACATATGTATAATATTATTTGTTTGTGGAGTCTATTTAAAGCTGCCGGACAGACAACTTTAGCTTTAGATCCACCTGCTCTGTTTAGCACATTAGATGGCAAACTTCCTTCATTGCGTTCCATCGGCTGCTACCCTTGCACATCTATTCCAGATTATGTTTTCGGTCTCCAAATCTTGAAATATGCACCGCTAATTAATCTTCAGGCTGGCTATCTTCTCGTGCCGTTCATTGGCTGGATGAGTGATTCATGGGGGCCATGCAAGCAAAATAGTAAACCGAGGATCCACAACAGGATTTTAAAGTTCCATGAAAAGATTTTACTTTTTATGTATTTATTGCAAGAAAAAGCTACATTTCTTTAACGTTTAACATATTCAAGTTAATGTGTGAAAAGCAAAATAAAAATTTTGGAAGAAGTATAAATAAAACTAATTTGTAAGCTGCGGGTGCCAATAGGGACCCACTAGAATAAAATAGCAATCAAAAGGGTTCGGAGCCACTGGGCAACACAGGGAAACGTTCCTAGACAGACAGAATCGGCGCTCTTGTACAATATCATGCAGCGGTTGTAAACATATTCTTTTCAGATTCTCCTTATTGTGACACTGTTCCGCTACTTTTCTCTCAGTTTCTCTCTGAGGAACATTTGATAGAAAACATTTAATTTTCTACTCGTCTTTCCAAATAGTTTATATACCAAATACTGTTGCTTTCTATGAAAGTGAAAGTTAAACACTCTTTCTATATGTAAAATACTGTATTTAAGTTAACGTTGCTTAAATTTAAAGCAACATAAATAGGTTGTACGGTGCAGAAGAAGAGATTAAGGAGCGGAATAAGTGCTGACAGTTCAGTTAGTTCAGATCAAAGTGTTCTCGCTCGTATGATTTTTCAAATCCCAAAATATGTGTATGTTAAGGTGAAATATATTTACTCTCTCACACACACGCACATACAAACATGCACATATATGTATACATACCCACATATAGATATACATACACGCATATATACATATAGCTGAGTTCTACTGTAGCACCATGTTGTGCACAGAATTCGGTAAGTGGAAAATGTGTAGAGGCCACTCATGCACTCTTGTACTTACAAATACACACACACACAAATATGTATATAAGTGTAAATATGTATATATATATATATATATATATATATATATATATATATATATATATATATAATATATATATAATATATTATAGGCGCAGGAGTGCTGTGTGATAAGTAGCCTTGTTTACCAACCACATGGTTCCGGGTTCAGTCCCACTGCGTGGGACCTTGGGCAAATGTCTTCTACTATAGCCTCGGGTCGACCAAAGCCTTGTGAGTGGATATGTGTGTGTGTGTGTGTGTGTGTGTGTGTGTGTGTGTGTATGTTTGTGTGTCTGTGTTTGTCCCCCTAGCATTGCTTGACAACCGATGCTGGTGTGTTTATGTCCCCGTCACTTAGCGGTTCGGCAAAAGAGACCGATAGAATAAGTACTGGGCTTACAAAGAATAAGGGGTCGAGTTGCTCGATTAAAGGCGGTGCTCCAGCATGGCCGCAGTCAAATGACTGAAACAAGTAAAAGAGTAAAAGAGTAAAGAGTATATATATATATACATATACATAGACGCACATATATATACACATAGAAAGAGAGAGAGACAGAAACATGCATGTATGCATACATACATTCATATATACATACATGCACACATACATACACACACACATACATACATACATACATACATACATACATACATACATACATACATACATACATACATACATACATACATACAATAATACTCTGTTGT
The DNA here is from genome assembly GCF_006345805.1 of Octopus sinensis. NCBI lineage: Eukaryota > Metazoa > Mollusca > Cephalopoda > Octopoda > Octopodidae > Octopus > Octopus sinensis. The sequence goes on along the minus strand of NC_043005.1, from coordinate 78,044,334 downwards.
TGATGTTGAAATTCCAATGAAGGGGCCTTGGATCTATGTTAGAAATCGGCTCTTTCTCTATTGGCAAGAAATATTGAAATTAAAATGACAATGACATACATACATGTACATGTACATAAATACATGGTTTCTTGAGGAGAGAACGCAATTACTTAACAACAAATTCTTAACAACAAAAGATCACAGCATCCGGAAATGTAAAAATCTCTAAGACTTTCTTAAGATTTAAATGATGATGATCAAATCAAGATACTTTCCTGCACAACCTTGCTAACAAGCAATGGCCGGTCAAAATTCATTCTAAATTATAAAGAGAACACACACACACACAACATAACACACACATGCGTACATAAATGCATGCATACATACATGGATACATACATACTTACACACATACACATCCATACATACACACAGATATACATACATACACACATGCATAAATACATACATACATACATACACACATACCTACGTACGTACGACCGTACTTACATGAATACATGCTATTCCATTCACACGATATTGGTCGTGCTGCAGTAGGAGGTATCTCTTCAGTATACACTTCAGTGCTTCCGTACCCTTAACTACTTGACGGCGAAACACCCGAAATCATGCGCCTTGATTACTTTTGTATATTTTCACATATATACGGAAGGCAAATCCAAGGTGTCAATTTTTGTTGGTTCGTTAGTTTAGGAAAGTAGGTAGAGAAAGTAGTAGCTGTACTGAGTGTGGTGAGAGAGAGAGAGAGAGAGAGAGTAAGAGGGAGAACGTAAGTATTTTAAACAGAGTCAAATTAACTACATAAGTAGATGTGTGCCAGGGAGAGAGTACAAAATAGCCAGAAGTCATTAATAGTGAGGTGAAGAGATGTAGAAAAAAATAGAGGTGAAGAAATAAATATTGAGAGAGAAAGAGATTGTGTGACGAAGTAATAAAACGAATTCTCTCCCCACAATGGAGAGGTGAATTGAGGAGTTAATGACATTAACAAAAGCACAGGAAAGAGAAAATGATAGAGTTAGATCGATAGAAAAAGCGGAAAACAAAAAGAGGCTTTAATACGATAACGAAATCTGTGTAACAGGAAAGAGTTTGGGAAATGAAATGAAGAATTGGTTAAAGCAGAACTTCGTTGAGAGAAGAAAACAAAGGAAATCGTATTGTCCTTCAGTCTGTAATTAATTCCGTCTTTAATGTAACATCTCTCTTCATAAAATGTTTAATCATTAAGTCACAGATTATGTCATGCTGATGATTTCTAAAAAGAATAAAAGGATGCGATATATGATTCCCAATGACTCGAAACTTCTTCATAATACGAGCAAAATAATAAAAAGCGAAGAAAGAAAATTCAATTTCAAATTTCTAATTCTCCCCCATATCATGTCGGAATGATTATTTCCCTTGTAATAACTGCAACCACCAGTGGAACCACGCTTGTTTGAAACTGTAGATATGTTTAGAGAAATAATAAGGTGTGACAGTGAATGCGTGAGAATAATGAGGGAGGAGTAGCAAGAGCATAGGAATTAAAGTAGTAGTAAGGCCCTGGACATTACTATCTCAGGTTTTAGGACTCATAGGGTCGGCTATTCGGTTTCCATGGTAATTAAGTGACCGAGATCACAACCTTCCCCGCTGATGGAGATACCAGCCCGTCGCAAGGTTACACATTTACAGCTGTACTGCATAGAACAATGTAAAAGAAGTATTTTGCTCAAGAACATAAGGCACCGCCTGGTCCGCGAATTGAAACCGCGATCTTACAATCGTGAGTGCAACGCGCTAATCAATAGGCTATGTACCTTTACATTCATTGGTTCTCATAAAATATACCAATTAGTCTTCTTTTTAACATTGGTTCAATCCTAATTTACAAGACAAATGATTTTAGAAGTTCTAACCAAGACGGTCTCGTAATTTTTCACACTACATTAACCAAGATATAGTCCAGTCTGGGGATCGAAACCATAGTCTAGTGGTCGGGACTGCAACGCCCTAGCCACTAGAACACGCATCTTCATAAAAAGCATGGCAATAAAGAAATGAAAAGCCGATTTTTCAAGTACCACTAATCATTGCAGCGAAGTTTTCATGGATAGAAAAGAAAAACAATTTCCTTGATTTTCGACTAAAGAAAAAATACGATTATCAAAATCAAACTAAATGCTTGACGTGATCTGGAGAGGAAAAGAAGAAGTCCTGCAAAACAGTAACAATTGCACAAGAAGAAGTAGAAGGCGGAAAGTAAGATGAATAAAAATAAAATCAAGAAGACAAAATTAACACAAGAATTAATAGAAGAAGATTGAAACAGGAAGATTAAGAATTGCTTGAGGGAGACAGAAATAAACCGCGTTATTTTTGACAAGTACTAAGCTTTCAGGTTAGTACTTGTCAAACACACACACACACACACACACACACACACACACACACACACACACACGCATAAACAGAAATAAACGCACACACACATATATAAATTTGTAGCGTAATATATAGATTCATAGAATAAAATGGCTATCAGGGAAAGCTTCTCTAGCGAATCCGGCTAGCAGACCACAGAGTAATCGGTTTTTAAATATATGACTGTATTGTTTAATGCGTAGCATGCATATTAGTAGAGATATGTAAAATAATTTATTATACACTGAAATTATTATTACATGATTAAGGTTACGAAACGGCCGTAACCTTAAGGAAGACAAGTGATTAAATAACTATATTCACCCTCATAACTCCTAACTTTTTATTTATGTGTGTGTATGAGTGTATGTGTGTAAACATACATGTATTTTATACACACACACAAACGCACACAAACAGTATATATACGCATATATACCTATATCTGTGTGCTAAGCTGACACACACATGTACACGCACAAAAACACATAGATATATTGAGACATACATTTATACACACATGCATATATATAAATATACATGACTATACATATTTACATATTATATATATATATATATATACATATTCTATATATGTATGTACACATATACGTACATATATATATATATATAATGTAAGTATGTATATGTACATATATATATATATATATATATGCAAATACATACATACAAGCAAACATGCTTACATAAGATAGACAGGCATGTATGTATGTGTGTCTCTGTGTATGTGTGTGTCTGTGTGTCTGTGTGTTTGTGTGTGTGTGTGTATGTGTGTCTGCGTCTGTATCTGTGTGTAATTATGTATAATTAATATCACATGATTTCTAACTCTTATGCTGAAACTTCCAAACTGACAACTCTTTCGAATGAAACTCCATTCATCATACTTTGGGAAATTGCTTTGATACAAGACACAAAACTATTGACAGAATCCACCTGATTGGCTAATCGTTAAATTACGTCAAATATGTTAATGTCAGCCTAAATGATTGATCATTAATTAATCGGATTATTGCATACCATTGACCCATTGAAAGAATTGCTCTGAGAAACGGAAAGTAATTATTTGCAGCATTAGACATCGGCTATAGTTTCCCATTAGTCTTTATTCATTGCCTATCTTCCATCTTTTATCTTTAACCTGTTTCAGTCATTGGACTGTGGCCATAACAGGGCAGGAATTTAGTAATTATATATTCTTAAAAGACTGGTACTTATTCTATAGGTCCTTTTTGCCTTTGTCAAACTGCTAAGTTACGACAATGTGAACAAACCAACACTGGTTGTGAAGCGGTAGGTGGGGGCAGACATGCACAAAATATCTACACACACACACACATATGTGTGTGTGTGTGTAGATATTTTGTGCATGTCTGCCCCCACCTACGTGTGTGTGTAGATATTTTGTGCGTGTCTGCCCCCACCTACCGCTTCACAACCAGTGTGTGTGTGTGTGTGTGTGTGGAGTTATGTGGCTTAGTGGTTAGGGTGTTGGACTCATGATCGTAAGATTGCGGTTTCGATTCCTGGACCATGCAACGCATTGTGTCCTTGAGCAAAACACTTCATTTCATGTTGCTCCAGTCCACTCAGCTGGCAAAAATAAATAATCCTGGAAGGTGTTTATAAGCCATTTAAAAACACACAAAGACCCTTAGATTTACTTCAACATTAAAATTTAATTTGCAAAAATATTTTCTTTTCTACTCTAGGCACAAGGCCGAAATTTTGGGGAGGGGGCCAGTCGATTGGATCGATCCCAGCTTGCAACTGGTACTTAATTTGCGTACTGGGGTCGATCCAATCGACTGCCACCCCTCACCCCCCACTCCTCAAAAATTTCGGGCCTTGTTCCTAGAGTAGAAAAGAAAATATTTTAGCAAATTAAATTTGAATGTTGAAGTAAATCTAACGGTTTTTGTGTTTTTAAATGGCTTATAAACACCTTCAACGTTGCAATTGTTGTTGTATATATATATATATATATATATATATATATATATATATTGCATTATATAAACAAGTAATTGAAAGCTGAAGACAGATATGTTTTTTAAATATTTTTACACGATTCATTGATTCATTATCTACAAAAATAATATTTTATCGACGGTGTTGAAAACGTTTAAAACTGCTTCAAGGCCAGAAACCAGACTATGAACGTTTGTTTTCGTATTTATTTATTTATCCATTTATTTATGTGTGTGTTCGTGAGTGTGGTGGTGTGTGTGTGGTATGATGTGTGTGTGTGTGTGTGTGTGTGTGTGTGTGTCTGCATGCGTGCGTATTTATTACTAAATTATGAAATATTAGATTTAAATATCGAAGACGTAAAAATTTTTTTAATACATGATATTTAATTTAGATAAGCTATTAATAATATTTTTTATTATGAGAAAGCATTTTGTTTTTCTGAAACTATTTACTTCTATAAAAGAGATTTCGGTACGTTATTACTATTTTCAGAAATCAGATACACTTTTTATCGTGTGTTGAAAATTGTACTGGCTGTATATAAATTTTTAAAACAAACATGCATGCGGACGAATCTTGTAGCCAAGAATGCAACCATCGAGTTTCTAGAAAACCACAGGCCCATTGTTTGTCGAAACATTATATACAAACTATACATAAGGTTCTTCAACCAATTCCTCCGGGATCATTGAGGTTGAACAACTTAATGACTGATAAGCAGGCGGTTGGAAAGAGGGGGGTGTGGAGTATGCCGAACAATTTTCGATAAACAAAGCTGTACTTTCTGAGGTAAAAAATGCTTTGCAAAGATATTGTTGGAATATAGCATGGCATTTGACTCTGTTCTTAATTCCTCATTCATGGCTGCTGTAGTGTCTCCATTTGGCGAAAGTTTCTGCTATCTTATTTGTGACCTTTGAGAGGCTCACAAAAGTATGAGCAACGATTCTTACACTTAGAACTGGGAGAGTAACAATCGTCTCCAATGTCATACATATCTCAAAGTGAATGTTCCAAGGAGATAGTCTTTTTGTAATTCTGTTCATTTTGGCGTTAAGTCCATTATCATTGCTGTTACAAAAATCAAAGTCTGCAACATCTAGAGATATTAACGTACCCCATATTTTTATGTGCGTGACTTCGAGATTTATGCTACAAATGTTAACGATGCCAAAAGTAGCTGGAATTAATAACATAGCTGACATAGGAATGGAATTTGGTCAAAAATATGCTCATATCTGATTGCTGAACTGGGAAAATTAGTTCCTCTGACA
>NC_043005.1:78011147-78033647 GCF_006345805.1 Octopus sinensis | reverse complement strand
GACATGTTGTTGATGTTTTCTTCAAGTGTTGTTTTCCATCTAGATAGTTTCTGTTTAGCGATTTCCTTACTTTTTTCGCTGTAGATTTCTCCTAGGTTTTCTTTAAGTGTAATAGCGAATGTGTATATAAGAGTAGTTATATTCCTGTAATTAACTTCCATGTGCTCTCCAGCGACATCGTTGATAACTTTAAACATTAGATCGGTCGGATTTTTCCTCGCTCTTGTTGGGAATTGTCTGTTGCTCAACGAAAGCTTCGAGAAAGTAGCAAAATTTTTTGCGAATTGTAATTTTAAAATATTTTTGAGGTGGATGTATTCCGCAGTCGTCGCTACTGAGTCAGCTACGTTTGGAGGCTCACACATATTTAGCGATGGCGTTTACATTATTTTTTTTTACGCCGCTTCTGACAGATTTTGGCCCATTCTCAGTGTTTTAGGAGGATCGAGGATCAGTTGACTTGTTATTTACAAAAGATGCTTGTTGTCGGAGGTGTATTTCGCTGTGAAGGTATTTAAGTCGGGATGAGCTTCGTCTCAGTATTGTTTTAACCACTACATCTATCTGATTGAAGAGTCACCTCGAGCTTTTTTAAAGCCTCAAAGTAAATCTTGGTTTAGTTGTTGAGTTGAAGTAAAATGAGAAGAGTATTTACGTCTTCTTAAATAACTTACTGATGAAGAAATTCTGTTTCCATCGGTGGTGACGTAGTTAGTTTCATTTGTGGTGGCGATAGTTTTAGCCATAATCGTGTTGGCAAGTTTCTACGTGTTGTAGATATATATTTTAAAATCTGTTCAGGATAACGCTACGTGGGTGGGTAAAAGGTGTTTCTCTTATTAATTATTCGAGAAACAAGCCAGTTACCGATTTAGGCTGGAGAAGTCAGCAAATCTTTAGAGGAAGACGTTCAAAACGGACATTTTAAACGATCCTCTACACCAGCACGTCCGATGTTGACGGTGTATATATGTATGTATGTATGTATGTATTTATGCATGTATGTATGTATTTATATATGTATGTATGTATTTATGTATGTATGGATGTATGCATGTGTGTATGTGTGTATGTATGTATGTATGTATTTATGTATGTATGTATGTATGTATGTATGTATGTATGCATGTGTGTATGTATTTACGTATGTATGTACGTAGTTTTATTCCTAGCTTCCAGTGAGAGCTTTGCCACTTCCATCTGAGCAGATATGATAACATTTATAAATTTATAATCTGCTAAGTAATATTGATTTGGCTTCTTCTATTTTATCGTTTCTTAATAAATATATCTTGACAGACTACAGTGAAACAAAACACAAAATGAACACTGAACGACAATACAGCAATGTAATACAGTCTACGTTGCGTTCCACAAACACACACACACACACATATATATATATATATATATATATATATATAATTTCATGATCTTTCTATTGAATTTCCAGCTATATATTCATTAATAAATATCGTGAGAAAACGAGAAAGTAAAAAGAAAAATATCGTCGTGATGCAATGATAGAGATGCTTTGGCTGATTTTGATGAATTCGAGGAATGGACCAAAAAAAAAAAAAAACGAGACAAAGCAATATATCGCATTCATTGTCTTGTCAACAAACTACTATTGTCAATTGCCGGGCGATGTTGAAGTTGTTCTATTGGAAATGAAAAATTGATTTCATATCAGAGTTGATTTGTTATGACAGGCTTGAGGTTGTGATATCTAATGGCGAATTTTATATAGATACTCACACTCGAAACAAAACAAACAAAAACATACGCGCTCCGACAACAGATATACGCACATATACACACAGACGTGTGTATACGAATAACGCATATATGTATGTATGTATACATATGCATACACACACACATGCACACATACATACACATAATATACACCAGGAATGGCTATGTGGTAAGTAGCATGCTTACCAACCGCATGGTTCCGGGTTCAGTCCCACTGCGTGGCACCTTGGGAGATTATCTTCTACTATAGCCTCAGACCGACCAAAGCCTTATGACAGAATCCAAAAGGAGCCCACCCATCTCTCCTCTTCCCACGTGACCGGTGTCCGGCCAACCATGATCTTTCTATCTTGGCCAGACTGCCGACCGCCAACACCATTTATGTCCATCTTCTATGTTCCTGCTTTTAGGCTTTTTCTTCATACACGCCAGCTCAATTGTATTCGTTCTCAGTCGAAAGACACCTGTTTGTTATATTCTTGGTGTTTGTATTTGTAATTGTGTAACATGTTCTCCGTTTTTTGTCTTTGTTGCCGAATACATTTGCTAGCTTTCTTACAAGAGACCTAATGCTCTTAGCTTAGACTTTTTGGCGGGCAACCATATCGAACTGTCTCAAGTGAGACTCCCTGAACTATAAGGACATCTGGTATATTGACCGAAGAAAGAAGGCCGGGAATGACCTGTCCTTTTTCTCCCCTGTCCTAATTGTTGCTTCTCCTGTCCGGCTTTGTATCTGTCCGAATGTATATAATTTTTTAAGTATATAATTATAAAAATATAATTATAATTAAGGTCGCTAGAAGTAGATATCAAATACCTACAATGCATTCTAAATTTGTTCTCTTTTTATAGGAATCGTAAATATTTGACATCTACTTCTAGCTTATAGGTGCTGGCATTCCAGTGCCCTTAATTATATTCATATTTTCATAATTATATGCTTAAAATTAATTTTACCGATAGTGTCACTTTTTCTACGCTAGCCACTGATATAATCATTTTTTTATATCCTCAATTTATAAATATGTGTGTGTGTGTATGTGTGTGTGTGTGTGTGTGTATCAATTTTTTATATCCTCAATTTATAAATGTGTGTGTGTTGTGTGTGTGTGTGTGTGTGTGTGGATGGGTGTGTGGGTGTGTGTCTTTGTGCACGTGATTATTCACCACTACCAGCACTTAAAGATGGTGCTTCAGCATGACCGCAGCCTGATGACAGGAACAAGAAAGAAACCAACCATAAAAGAAACCAGGTGACATCAGAGAGTGCAAGTTATCTGTCATGACTCATGCACTTAACGGCCACAACAAAAATAGCACTACGTGTGTGTGTATGTGTGTGTGTGTGTGCGTGTGTGTGTGTGTGTGTGCATGTATGTATTAATGCATGTTTTTATGCGAACCACGCTTGAACAGTAAATTGTAGGATTACTCAACACTGTTCAGTCGACTACCGTGTGCATTCATTTTTACAAGGAAAAGATTGACAGTCGGGGACATCAAATTTCGGTTCACTTCATGTCGAGAGTTTCGTAAATAATGCTTTTTCTATATCATTCAATCGTTTCCCTTCACGAATGTCATATGTGGAACTTACTTAAGATCTAATAGAAAATGTCATTTATATTGGTCAACAATCAATCAAGAATGCGTTCCGCATATATATATAGGTGTGTGTGGTGTGGTGTGCATGTATATATATTATATGTATGTGTATATATTATATATATATATATATATATATATATATATATATATATATATATATATATATATATATATGTATATATACAATATACTTACATACATATATATATGTATATTTATATATATAATTGATATTTATATACATATATATATACATATACGTCTGTATATTTATATATATTTTTTATTTATATATATATATGTAGTTATATATATGTGTGTGTGTGTTTGTGTATTATATATATACATATATATATATATATATAATGTATGTATGTATATATGTATATATATATATATATATACATGTGTGTATGTATATAGGTAGGTAATTAGCTAGACTGATGAATGTTTCATTGAGAGTATGAGAGCATTATAAACATCTCGTATTTCACTAGACCCCATTTCACCAAAACTTATGCATTTTTTAGCCTAATGGAACTAATGTAATACTATGTATATATATAATAAATATATATATATATATATATACAGAGAGAGAGAGGAGGGGGAGAGGGAGAGAGATACACACATACGTATATAACTACATATGTATATATATAAATATATATATATATATTTATATACATATATGTAATATATATATATAATAATATATATTATATATATATATATATATATATATATATATATACGTAGCAAAATAACATTGCAATTGTTACTTAATCTGTTGCCGGGCCTTTTGAATTCCAACTACTTAACTGATGGTACAAAATACAAATGTTATATACAAACTCTCAAATTCATAAAAAGCCTATCGCTTTAAAATTCTGCATGATCGACAAATGTACACTCTCATATACTCTTCTAGATGTTAGATTACATATCTTTAAGCACACAAATATGGAATCTAAAAATGGAATATTAAAACTTTTAACATTAATCGTGTATTCACTGCAAAAGCTAATCATTAGTTGAGCAATCGCATACCTTACATCCTTTGTACGATGTAAGTATTTGAAATTATTTTCGTTTTAGAACTCCCTAATTAAGAGAGATCTTGAAGCATTAATTTTTGGTAACCATAAAATCTTTAAAACCTACCAACATTTCTATTCTATAGTCTATCATTATCGGAAATTTGATCACTGATTGTTACTTTCATCATTTTGAATTCTTTCTGAATATCTAAACTCATTAATTTCTATATCTTTTCATTTATCACTATTCCTCTTGATTAAGATTTGTTGTCAATAATATAATCTTAGTCTCCTTACTTAATAATTTAGTATTCTTTTGTCGTATTAACTATTTCTATTTGTGTAGATCACCAATTACTATCATCTGATACCTCTTTGTAGCCACAGATATCTTACAGTCTTTTATCCTTCTATATTACGTCTACTCTATTTCATATCATTGAAGTGAACCGCTAATGATACTTAAATCGACTGATCTTCAAATACATGCTGTTTATACCAAGTACTTCAAAACCTAACGCTCTATTACCTACAAGCATACTCCCAACTCCTGTCATTTTAACACTAGTTACCTCATTAACTTGAAGCTTTTCAATACTTTTTTACTTTCTCCGTAATTTTTCCGTTTTATATAATCTAATTCTTAATTTTAGATTTATATCTTCAAATTGGAAGGCAGTATAGTTAGTATCAGAATTTATCTCAATTTATGTTTACATTTCTTTTAAACTTTTTAAAAAAATTTTTTCATGAACTGTAAATAGTTTTTTCGTTATTTCCAGCGATATTTACGTACTTTAGTTCTTAACACATTTATTTTTTACACACTACTATTTAACCTCGTACGTTTTCCTTCCTTTTAGGTTTTCCTTTCCCTATACTGGGTTATCTTATTTTTCCCCACAGATACAATATTCAACTTTCGTCGTCGTACTTTAATACGAAGACTTTCAACTAAATACACCTCCACTTTACATTTTATTTTTTCATTTTATATTCTTTACACTACTTATAATATTTTTTAAGCCGCTTTCATCTTTTTTCTTTATTACTTCACGCGTACTATCTTACATATTTTTTCGAGAATTATCCTTAAGGGACTTAAATTGTTACATTTGATTTCAACAAATGTATATGTGTATATATATATGTACACATATACACACATTCGTGTGTGCGTGTTTGTGGATGAGTGTATCCGTGTAAGTACATACATACATATAATATATATATATTATATATAATATATATATATATATATATATATATATACATATATATATTTCTACGTAGGTATGTATCTATGTATCTGTATCTATGTATGTTTATATGTGTATGTATATGTTTATACACATCTGTTTATATTTTGTACGTATATATGCATATGCATGCGTGTAAGCATTTATGTGTGTACTTACATATATTTATACAAGTGTGTGTATGTGTGTGTGTGTGTGTGTGTGTGTGTGGTGTGTGTGTGTGTGTGCGTGTGCGTGTGTGTGGTGTGTGTGTGCATGTACATGAATAGAATAACGAACAAGTAGTGGAAATGATGGTCTCTGAATACGGAATGTGGTATATTAGCTTTTATTATAAGCTGAGGGTTTCAGAAATAGCTTCATAAAGTTTGTAATTACTATTATTTGGAAGAATGTGGACTATGAAGAAGAGTTGGAAGCTATTCACAAACATAAAAATGGTAAACAATAATCAGACCAATTATTGAATATCGATCGAATGAAACTTCGCCACAACACTCTTGATATATACACTCGTATATACATATATACAGTCGTATATACATATGACAGGCTTCTCTCAGTTGCCGCTTACCAAATCCACTCACAAAGCTTTGGTCGACCCGAGGCTATAACAGAAAGCACTTTCTGAAAGGTCTAATGCAGTGGGACTAAACCCAGAACCATGTGGTTGGGAAGCAAGCTTCTTACCACGCAGCATATGTGCATTTGTGATTTTATTTGTTATTCCCACTTATGCTTGACTTCAAGTATTGATTTGTTTACATCCTCGTAACTTAGGGCCCCTGCAACAGAAACAGTAACAATAAGTAACAGACTGAAACAAGCAAATGGGTTAAACGAATAATTCTTAATCTTATGGTCTTTATATGTATGTTATGGTATAGTCACCGAAGACACTATGCTGCAGCCTCCGGTCAAAGTGACGTCAGTACTCTCCCAATAGCTGTCCAATTACTCCTAAAAGAAAAGAAAGTAGCTTGTGTCGCATTAGTTCCACATAATCTCAGCTGACCAATAGTGGCCTAAATACTTAAAAAGGACATTTTGAATTTCTCTGAAAATACTCACTTTAGTCCCAATATCTAAAGATTTTGACACGCCTTACGCACGCACGAAACTTGAAACGATGTAGAGCTGAGCCAAACTGTTTCACACATACACTCTAACACACACATACTAACATACACACATACACCCACACACAAGCACGCACACACACACCCACATATACACACACACACAAACACATACACACACACACACACACACACGCATATATATATATTGTTATATTTCGGGATGGTCATTATTTTCTTGCCAAATAAATATTTTATGTCCATACTTTGGACAGCTTTCTTCACACATCATGTGGCCTCCTCAGTGACTTTCCATCCCACGTGTCTCCTACTGTCCTCTTTATTCCATTCTGTCTTTCTATAGAAAGCTATATATTTATGTATTTGTTTTCCAAGATACCTGACGTGAAATCGTGCATTGAAACAGATATTTATATAATTCGGGATGATAGTTTTCTTTGCCAAGTAAACACACGCAATATTTTATTATTGGACTGGAGACACGCGTATAGAGAGTCGCTGAAGAGCTCACAAGATGTGTGATGAAATATGTCCAGGCTTTAGACATAAAATAAGAACAGAAATAAAGTAAATCTGAAATGAAGAACGAACATATTGTGCGTGTGTTTAATTGGCAGAAAAAAAATCACCATGCAGAAATATAAACGTACATCAAACCTCGAAACTCATTTATGGTTAGAGGATTGCAATTTTTTTTTCTTTTCATGTCTTCCTTACAAATAAACATTAACTCCATATTTAGAAATATATTATTTACTTAAAAGGAAAAAAATATATACTTCACTTCAAAGTATTGCTTTAATACGTCGTTTTGATTCTTAAAAATACTTTTCGCCAATATTTGCCAAATATTTATATTTTTACTTGAGTTTGTCATACTTATGAAAATGGATTGAAGGCAAAAATATCTTTGCAACAAAAGGCTTCTTGACGTGACATCACGTGTATTTACATTACTAATGAAATACTGAGATAAGGGTTTTTTTTTTTTTTTTGCAGGTTCGGAAGGAGAATAATTTTAAAATATTTCTGTGAAATTGTTTACGTCTCGTGTGAAGAATATTTATCCGGCTATCATTCTATCTACCAATCTTTCTATTTACGTATGTATGTATGTATGCATGTATCTATGGCTGGCTGGCTGGATGAATGGATAGATGGATGAATGTATCTATCTATATTATATATATACACACACACACTCATATACATACATTAATGCACATCTCTCTCTTTCTCTCTCTCACTCACTATATAAACATATATGTATATATATATATATGTGTGTGTGTATAATGTGTATATATATATCTTTCATTTTTTACTTGTTTCAATCATTAAATTGAGACCATACTGGGACACCAGCTATATATATACGCACACACACACACACTCACATACACAATATTTATACATATATGTATATATACGTGTGTGCGCGTGTGTATTTGTATTGTGTTTACACGCACCACCGCCACTTGACAACCAGTGTTGGTTTGTTTACATCCTCATAACCGAACGGTTCGACAAAAAACAAACTCGTAGAATAATTATCAGGCTTAAAAAGCAAAACGTTAGTTCTGAGGCTGATTTATTCGACTAAACCTATTTCTTTATTGCCCACACAAGGGGCTAAACACAGAGGAGACAAACAAGGACAGACAAACGGATTAAGTCGATTACATCAACCCCAGTGCGTAACTGGTACTTAATTTATCGACCCCGAAAGGATGAAAGGCAAAGTCGACCACGGCGGAATTTGAACTCAGAACGTAACGGCAGAGGAAATACCTATTTCTTTACTACCCACAAGGGGCTAAACACAGAGAGGACGAACAAGGGCAGACAAACGGATTAAGTCGATTACATCGACCCCAGTGCGTAACTGGTACTTAATTTATCGACCCCGAAAGGATGAAAGGCAAAGTCGACCTCGGCAGAATTTGAACTCAGAACGTAACGGCTGAGGAAATACGGCTACGCATTTCGCCAGGCATCCTAACGTCTCTGCCAGCTCGCCACCTTATTCGACTAAACCATTGATAGAGGTACTCGATCTTGGCCGCAGTCCAATCAACGAAACAAAGAAAACGATATACGTTAAGCATTCACAAATCAACAGCCCAGATACTTACTTAATTAAAATATATCTTCTGTCTGTTTTTACTTTAATATGAAATATTTATAAACGCAGCAGTAACTTTTTGTTCAATATTGTTTCAGTTTTATTAAATGTCTCGTTTGAAATTGTACTAAACTTTGGCTTACTGTATAGTTGTATGAGAAATGTGTGTTTTAGATAACTAGGTTATATTGAAAACGAAGAGAAGATGACAACAGAAATTAAGTGAAATATCGATTTGTACAATGGAATCGAAGTAGTAGCTTAAAACGATATTTGTGTGTGTGTGTGTATGTGTGTGGTGTGTGAATGTGATACTGGCGAAAGACAATGTTGTAGATACTAAGAATCATAAACACAAACACACACGCACACACACACGCTCGCATACACGTACACAGACACAGACACACACAAGTACACAAACGCATATATGTATCTTCATTTGTTTCAGTTGTTAGACTGTGTTCATACTGGGGCAAAACCTTGAAGAATTTTATTCGAAAGAATCGACCCCAGTACTTGTATTCTTCTATCTATCGGACTCTTTTTTTCGAACTGCTAAGTTATGGAAACGTAAACACACCAACACCGATTGTCCAGCGACGATGGAGACAAACACGGACTCAAAGTCACACACACAGACACACACAGACACACACAAAACAAACAAACATACACACACGCACACAACACACACACACATATATATACATATATATATATATATATATATATATATTATATATATATATATATATAATATATAATATTATATATAATTTGACGGGATTCTTTCAGTTTCCGTCTACCAAATCCACTCAGAATCTTTGGTCGCCCAAAGCTATCAATGAAGACGCCCCAGATGCTACACTGTGGAGGCGCAATGGCCCAGGGGTTAGGGCAGCGGACTCGCGGTCGTAGGATCGCAGTTTCGATTCCCTGAGCGGGCGTTCTGAGTGTTTATTGAGCGAAAACACCTAAAGATCCACGACGCTCCGGCAGAGGGCGGTTGGCGATCCCTGCTGTACTCTTTCGCCACAACTTTCACTCTTTCTTCTGTTGGCCTGCTCGCTTAGCCAGCGGGGTGGCGTCATTTGAAGGCTCAAACAATGCGAAGCGCATTGTGAGCAGCGGTGTATAGCAACATCTGATAGCCTGGTCGGTCACGTTGATCACGGTGATATATATATATATATATATATATATATATATAATATATATATACATGCATGCATTTATGCATGCTATATATACATACATAAGTATGTATGTACGTATTTATATGTATATATATATATATTTAAAAAAGGAGATGTGGAACACGAGTTGTGATATATAAAAAAGGAAATGAAGAAAATGCTGACAAAATAATTTAAGTAATTTAAGTAATTTAATTAGGTGAAGTTCTTTTTACCGGTTGCGCATTTGTTATGCTTATCAAAAGTTTTCCTCTTATCAGATAAGAGGAAAAAACTTTTGATAAGCATAACAAATGCGCAACCGCTAAAAAGAACTTTCACCTAATTAAATTACTTAAATTACTTAAATTATTTTGTCAGCATTTTCTTCATTTCCTTTTATATATATATATATATATATATATATATATATATATATATATATATATATATCCTGTATATATATATATATACACCTATATACATATATGCTAGAGTCAATAGTGAGGCATTAGCAATTCAAGCAAAATACTTCATAAGCTCTCTGTTGGCACACAGATTAATGAATAACTCCAAGTGTTCTTATGAAAGGGTCCAACGTTATGGTTCATCACAATTCCAATAACACTATATTTGTTCCACGTTCTCGCGTTGTCGTGTTTTCTCTTTGTTCATGTTTGGATTAACTATGTATATATTGGTATGTATATGTATATATATATATATATATATGTGTGTGTGTGTGTGTGTGTGTGTGTGTGTGTGTGATGGGCTTCTTTCAGTTTTCGACTACAATTCCACTCACAAAACTTTGGTCGGCCCGAGGTTATAGTAGATGACACTTGCCCAAGGTACCACGCGGTGAGTCTGACCCTGGAACCATGTGGTTGGGAAGCAAGTTTCTTACCATATAGCTACTCCTATGTGTATATATATATATATGTGTGTGGTGTGTTGGTGTGTGGTGTGTGTGTGATGGCTTCTTTCAGTTTTCGACTACAATTCACTCACAAAACTTTGGTCGGCCCGAGGTTATAGTAGATGACACTTGCCCAAGGTACCACGCGGTGAGTCTGACCCTGGAACCATGTGGTTGGGAAGCAAGTTTCTTACCATATAGCTACTCCTATGTGTATATATATAATATGTGTGTGTGTGTGTGTGTGTGTGTGTGTACATAAATATATATATATCAATATATACACGTATGTATGTGCGTGAGTATGCATGTGTGTATGTATGTATTCCTGCGACAGACCGGTGTCCCATGCAGGAAGGGAAATATATGCGACACACAAATCAGGAAACTCGCTTTATGAGACTATGACTCGAGAAGAACCGCTGATACATAATTTGCTTTTAATATACACATATGTACCTACTGGCATTATGCACATCGGGCATATAAATACACATATACATAGACATACACACACACAGAAAACCGCACACACACACATATATTTATAATAATACATACATATGAAATGCAGGTATTCAAATTCATATTCAGAAGTAATACTGTACGACATGAAGAAGCTGAAATGCAGAATTAACTTCGCATTTCCATTTAAGCTCACTGTCAAAAGTACACACAGTGCTAAAACTACAGGGTTCTCACCCTGTGGCCAATAAGATTCATCGCAGTGACTAGTTTCAGATTATATATTAATACCTCGTCAGAGATTATTTGATATTTCCTGCCAACAGAGAAGTAGCTTATAATTATCTATAGTATACACAAATTCATACGAGGCTATATGTTGTTCAGCGAAATTTGTATAATAGAGCGACGCATTCAGACATTCTACGTTGCTATAGCAACGGAAGACAATCTTATACGCTAAAGAATGAAACTCGTAGAAATTGAGATTAACCATTAATAATAAAGCTGTTAATTACGTTTAATTGCAATTGCTATGACAACGAGAGGAAATATATATATAAAAACAACAACAATCACAACACAACTAAACAAAAAATTTATGTAGCTATATTTGTGAGTGAGTGTGTGTGCATCGTGTGTACACGAGTCTTCATGCGTGTATATATTTAGTGGAATGCTATAATACATACATATATATATATATATTATATATATATATTATATACATATATATTTACATTTACATATATACACATATATACACATATATATATATACATATATATATACACATATGTATAAATATATATTCATATATACATATATAATATATACATATATATATACATATATATATATACATATATATATATATATATATATATGTATATATATGTTTATATACATGTGTATATACATGTGTATATACATATATATATATGTGTGTACATATATTTATATATACATATATATATATATATATGTACATTATTATATACATAGTTATATATATATATATATACACTTATATGTGTGTGTACGTGTGTGCGTGTATTTTGGGTCATAAGTTTTAGTCATTGGACTGAGCCCATGATGGGATGCCGCCTTCATATACCATTTACATATACATACATATACATTTGTGTATGCGTGTTTATGTGTGGGCGTGCGCGTGTGTCTGTGGATATATTGATGTGTGCGAGCACGTGCAGTGTTTGAGTAAGTATTACAGAATACACTGACACTCATATACATACTCACATGCACACAGAGACACACTCGCACACAGACACACAGAAACACACACACAGAGTCTCATATGCAAATACTCGTGTAATTATGCATATCTGTAAATGCTTAGAACAGATACATCTATGTGTTTCAGTGGCTATATTCATAGATATGTATTTGATAATTCTGTTGCTGTATCTTAGAGATTTTCTATTTTAATATGCTGACTTAGCAAAATATCTATATTTCCATTTCATTATAGCCGCAGGTAACAAACGGGTTTATTATCTAAACAATCCTAATTAGATAGACACATATTTTGAGAGTTCTTTCTGGCGAAAGCTTTCCAAATTACAATTGACAATGTTCGATAAGAAGACAGCGGGGCAACAAAATGAGAAAATAATTAAGTTTCGTAAAGAAGACACAAATGAAAAATAAATCACATTCAGAAATAGAATAAGGCTAACTTACTCGTTGTAGGAGGAAATAAAGTAATTCCTTACACACACAGGCGCGTGAATTATAGGTCGCAACGCACGATAATTCCGGCCTTTGAGTCACTTTGTTGCTTCTGTTAGATATTACTAAAAATATAGATACACTCATAATTGGAGTTCTATTTTTCTTGTTTGCTTCACCATCCCTCTATATGTGGGTGTGTGCGTATATATATATATATATACATACATACATATATATATATATATATATATATAAGAAAGTTGGTTTGTGAAAGTACGTGGTTGAATATATAGAAAATAGTAAAAAGTGAAAAAACTACAGAAGGCTTAAAGGTTAAAAAATATATATATTTGCGTCAATATGTCTGAAGAATATAAAATTTTTTTTTTTCCTTACAATGACATAATTTAGAACAAAGACCGGTTTCGCGTTTAGCTTTTCAAATTTCTTGCGACGTTATATGTATGTATATATATATATATACATACATATATATATGTATGTATATATATATACATATATATATGTATGTATGTGTGCATCTATATGTGTGTATGTTTGTGTATATATATATATGTGTATGTATATGTATATACATGTATGTATGCATGCCTGCATATATATATGTATGTATGTATATATATATATATGTGTGTATATATATGTATGTATGTATATGTATTTATATATATATACTTATGTAAGTATATATGTATATATATATGTATGTATATGTATGTACGTATGTATGTTTCTGTATATATATATATGTATGTATATACATATATATATATGTGTGTGTATGCATATATATATGTATATGTATTTATGTATGTATATATATATATATATATATATTTATATTTGTTTTCCAATATTAATATTATATATATATAACTCTCTTTGGTTCTTTTCTGTTAGTGCACCTGTTACGTTATATTCTACTATAAACACGTGGCCCTGTTTACATTATACTTCGTCTCGACCAGTTACCATTTTATTAAACATATCCGTTAGATTTTTATTCTTATTTTTATGTTGTAGTTTACTGCACATATAGACGTGCATACACATTGATATGTCTGTCTTTTTTTCACTTTCGTCTCTCTCACTATTATTATTACTGTTATTTTTTCCTTTTACAACTTGCTTGTAAATATCCGATTTTTCCCTATTACACCTTTTGTATTCTCCCTTATTGTATCTTATTTTACTTTACTTTATTTTATTAAACCTACAAGTTATCATGAAAATTGAAGCATCTCACGCTAGGAGGGACTCTTAAATTCAAAACTACTTAAATAAACATATCGTACCGATTGCAACTCTCGAAGCATGTCACTTAAAACAGAATTCAGCTGTATATCACCTGTGATTTCGGGATCAGTGCAGTGGTGTACACTCTTTACTCATCAGTGCAAGAATAATTCAAGATTTATAATGAATGAACAAAATCAACATACCAGACGAACAACCATCGTATCCAACGTAGTATTTGGAAATCTTCACCCCTTATACATCTATGTAAATGGCGGGCTTTTTCGAATTGCATTTCGGTAAAAACGTGCTTATTCGGAATAAAAATTCAGTCTTGAATATACTCCGGTTAAATTTAAAATTTAAAAATAGGATAAAATCTACGAAATCACAGGTGATATGAAGCTGAATTCTGTTTTTAAATGACTTGCTTCGGCAGTTGCATTCGGTACGATATGTTTATTTATTTTAGTAGTTTTGACTTTAAGAGTCCGTCCTAGCGTGTGGTATTTATGTGTAATAATGCCCTCTATATAATATAAATAAATGTATCTAAGTGAAAAAAATGGTGGATGTTTTCTCTTATGAGGTTTTTCACGCTGACTACTTGATAAATTCTTATGAAGATTTTATCCTATTTTTAAATTGTAAATTTAACCGGAGTATATTCAATACTGAATTTTTATTCCGAATAAGCACGTTGTTACCGAAATGCAATTCGAAAGAACCCGCCATTTACATAGATGTATAAGGGGTGAAGATTTCCAAATACTACGTTGGATACGATGGTTGTTCGTCTGGTATGTTGATTTTGTTCATTCATTATAAATCTTGAATTATGCTTGCACTGATGCGCAAAGAGTGCACGCCACTGCACTGATTACGAAATCACAGGTGATATGCAGCAGAATTCTGTTTTTAAATGACTTGCTTCGAGAGTTGCATTCGGTAGGACATGTTTATTTATTTTAATAGTTTTGACTTTAAGAGTCCCTTCCTAGCGTGTGGCATCTATGTGTAATAGTGCCCTCTATATAATATAGATAAATATATTTAAGTGAAATAATTGGTGGATGTTTTCTCTTGAAGTTTTTCACGCTGACTTCTTGATAAATTCTTATGAAGATTTTATCCTATTTTTAAAATTATATATACATATATATACATATATACTTATACATATATGTACATATATATATACATAATAAGGGTTCAGCAAAAAAAAATACTTTACCACACACCGAACTTTTAGAAATAGAAGCAAAAAAATTTAGCTATTTCCCCTACTATAAGAAGAGTCTCCCAGACAATGTATACTCAAAAATAATTCACGTAGGCATAGAGGGAAAAAATAACGAAAGATCACTCGAAAATCGATTACTTGAGAACGCGTTCTGAGTTAGTTAGATATAGAGATGGTATATATATATATATATATATATATATATATATATACACAGCAGATGCAGCACGGATTTTTGTCAGTGAACAGGTCGCGGATTTTAGCGACGAAAATATTTTGACAAATTAAACTTAAATGTTGAAGTGAATCGATCGGCTTTTGTGTGTTTCTTAAATGGCTTACAAACACCTTCCACGCTGCAATTGTTTTCGTTTCAGCACACGCTCTCAGATCAAATCACTTGCTATGCGAGTACATCTCCGTAATATATATATATATATATATATATACGTATATATATATGCATGTATGTATGTATTCATATCTGTATACGTGTCAGTTACTGGTGAGGAGTTAAAAATTATTCTCAATACTCAGAACACCTTGGGATCTCGGAACGAAACCTATTTTCACAAGCGTTTTGCTATTTTTCAACCAAAACCTCTTGGTAGACGTAGATAGACGTATTGATTTAACGCGTCTACCATATTTCTTTTACGCTTGTCTTCCTTTCTATGTGCGTATTGTATTGTGTCAAGTTCATTAACGTTTATGTATTTATTTGTCTGTCTATGCTTGGTCTAATTCTCTTATCTGTGGCATTAATCTTATCTTTAGGCTCTCCTTCGGTTATAGCGACGGGGGTTCCAGTTGATCCAATCAACGTAACAGCCTGCAAGTGAAATTAACGTGCAAATGGCTGAGAACTGCACAAACACGCGTACCCTTAACGTAGTTATCAGGGAGATTCAACGTGACACGGAATGCAACAAGGCTGGCCACCTTGCACCACCGGAATCCATCTCACGACTTTAAAGATCTTGAGCCGATACCCTAATCACTAAGCTACGCGCCTTTTTATCTTATCTAACATGACGTAAGTGTTCTTAATTTCCGTCATTTCCCGTTCGGCGGGGTGCATTTTTCTGAAACTACACATCATGTCTGTTTTGTTTTGTTTTCCCATTGAATCTGAATATAATACCACATAAAAAATTACTTGCAACTGGTTTTAGCACGCTGGACGGATTGCTTAGCGATATTTCGTCTGCCGTTACGTTCTGAGTTCAAATTCCGCCGAGGTCGACTTTGCCTTTCATCCATTCGCGGTCGATTAAAGAAGTACCAGTTACGCACTGGGGTCGATATCATCGACTTAATCGGTATGTCTGTCCTTGTTTGTCCTCTCTGTGTTTAGCCCCTTGTGGGTAGTAAAAGAAATAGGTATTTCGTCTGCCGTTACGCTCTGAGTTCAAATTCCATCGAGGTTGACTTTGCCTTTCATCCTTTCGGGGTCATTGAATTAAGTAGCAGCTGAGCACTGGGATCGATGTAATTTCAGGCTTTGTGCCTATAGTAGAAAATTATTTCCAGTTGGTGGTATACTGTAGCATTGAACTTGAAATCACCTATATAGAGAAAACGGTTGTTTTCCCGTGGTATTTGTAAATGGACCCTATCTGGTTTAGCATGTTGTAGAAAGGAACCCCTCTAAATATTCATTTGAGCTTTCATAATACTCCCTTTTTTTGGCGTCTATAAAATTTTTTGTCATTTATTGATGACACAAGGCCACGAGCAAATAAAATTGTTTGCGTGCCGAACAAAATGCATTGCTGCATTTGTTCCGGCTTTTTGCGTTCTGAGTACAAATCCCGGAGAAATGAACTTTCCCTTTAAAGTACTAATGTCAAGTACTAGGATCGATGTAATCAACTGGCCTCCTTCTCTTAAAATTGTTGGCCTTGTGCCAAAATTTGAAACCATCGACCCATGACCCGCTTTATGTACTTCTATGCTATTTATACTAAATGCACATGGCTAATGCTTCCAGAATCCGGAACTAGTAAACAATGTGAAAATTATTCTTGCAACCCATCTCTGCCTTTCATCATCTCCAACTTTTGGTTTTATCCTTTTATATTCATTATAATTTGATCTTTGGAACGATATTAGCTGTTCTTGAGATGATTTTAAGATTATCATGCGATATTATTTATAGTTAAAGCCTCATATATTATAGGTAGATGAGTATCGAGTGACCATGAAGTAGGCTTTCCTGTTTCTTTAATCGTTGTCCTTAAATCATTAAAATCCTTTAAAATGTTTCAGCCCGAAAGCTGCAGCCATGCTGGGGCACCACCATTGAATGAGATACACTAGTATGTGAAAGCACCTCTGATACGTGGCACTTGATCAACAAGGGAGTTCGACGCCGCTGCCCACATCTGTGTTTCCTGCCGAGATGTAGATTCATCTGGAACCCCTGACAAGAAGAGATCCAGTTTAGTTTTAAAGAAACCCACATGTGATGAACATGTATTTTTTTCTCTGTTGAGAGAGCCATTCAATGAAAATTTCTGACTTTCAGTAGATTCTTGAATATGTAAGCCATGTCTTTGAATCTACCTGTTAAAATATCTCAATCAGAGGCGGAACTTTTTGGTGCTTCCCAGTTTTTCATTTTGTGTAGCATCTGAACTCTTTCTTGTGTAGTATATCAACTGACGTCATTGCTTTCGTCAGTGGCAATCCATTCGCCAATCATTCACCTCCTCACGATTCTAAGTTCTCTTGTCGCTACATTCATTTCTATTTTGATTGCAACCAGATATTGGTAAAAATCATTTTGGATCGCAGTCGAACTGTTTGTTCTGTCTATTACTTCATTGTTGATTTTCATGACAAATTCTTTTCAGTTTAGTTATTCTCTCTGTTCGGCTACATGCTTCGTCACTTTTTCCCATTTCCCGTTTACAATATTTCGACAGTCTGTCTTTTTCGTCACTGTTTGCATTTTGCCGTTATTGATTAAATTGAAGTCTGAAATATCTTTATTATATTTTCTATATTTTTATTGTCTTTGTTTTCCACATTTTTTCATTGGGTTTATATTTCCTGTCTAGGAAATTTTAAGAATGATAGCCTGCTTTAGTGATATTGGTACTTGCATCTGTTTCCAGTAAATCTACGATGATATTTATTGATAATTTTATCTTTGGGAAGGACTTTTGTTGGTTTACAGGAAGTTCTATCGATTTTAATTCCCCGCTTTTCTTTTGTTATTCTAAGAAACACAATGCCTTTATTTCAATAATCTTTTTTTTTTTTAATTAATGAAGAATTTATTAAAATATCTTAGTCGTTATTAAGCTGGGTATTTGGAACATAGATTAAAACGAAATTTTAAACAGGAAGTTTGTATCATAAGACCAAGGGCTGTACCAGGAGGGTTGGTGCCAAAGGGTTAAGAATGACCACCTTTAGATAACTATCACATTCAAATTTCTTCACCTCTAGAACTTCCTAAAATTAAATCTTCCGAATTGATTTTTCTTCATATTTTCGTTGGCGTGGCTTTAGTTCGACTTTTTTGGTCAGTATCTTGTAGTTGTGCCATGGTTTGATGTTGTATATAGTTATTTGTTTGTTTTTGCATTTACTAGTAGCGCCACCTTGATTTATATTATAAATGTTTGAATGTTTGTATTAACGCCCATTGCATATTTATTTTTTTAAATTTTATATCGTTGATTCTATATATTGCTTATTGTTTATTTTCATTGTTCGATTTCTATTTGATGTTTTTAGATTTGAAAATATATCTCCTGCGTGAAATTAGTCTGTTGAGATCCAAATTTTCTTTCATATTAGTGTTATATTCTCTCCTCTACGTTGTGCAAATCTTATTTTGGTGATAGATAAAATGTGCTGTAAAATATACATATAGAATCAAATCGTATTCCACGCACGGCAGTTTGTCTTTTCTATTATATTTGACAGAGTCGAGGATTAAATTCCTGCCCCTTGTTTAGAATTATCTCCATTTTCTTCGAGTATAGATTATTTTATTCCTGGCAAATCTTAATTTTGCACTCTCCATTTTTCTTAACTGAAATTCTAAGTAAGCATGCCAGGTTTTTATTTGTATTGCATGAAAGTGTTTGGTTTGGTTTTAGGATGAATTCTTCTGTTGCTGGTTCCACTAGTGCTTCGTTATTTTCCAAGGTTATTCAGAGCTGATAGGGCAGTCTTAAGGACATTTTGCTGAGCATCTAAGACTGATCAAAGAAAGGAAGGACGAAAATCCATCTCCTGATTTGCTACAATAGAAAGCATCAGGACAAAATATCTAGTTATCCTCCTATGATATGCTTGTAACAGACCCTTGTAACAAAGAGGACACCGCTAAGATATGGATTACCTCTATTATTGCCCAATATACAGTCTATCAAAAGCGGCGAGCTGGCAGAATCGTTAGCACGCCGGGCAAAACGCTTAGCGGTATTTTATCTGTCTTCAGGCTCTGAGTTCAAATTCCGCCGAGGTCGACTTTGCCTTTCATCCTTTCGGGGTTGATAAGTTAAGTACCAGCTACGCACTGGGGTCCATCTAATTGACTGGGTCCCTCCCCTAAAATGTTGGGCCTCCTGCCTAGAATAGAAAAGAATATACAGTCTATCATGCGTGCTTCCTCGCAGTTTTCATCACATGTCTTGAGTAGAAACCAGGCTGAAATATAGGACACTTGTCACGATTTTTGTGGATTTATTGCCACTTCTGCATGTTAGACTGATTGCACGCTTACACGCACGCGCACACACGCGCACACACACACGCATACACACGCACACATACACACACACAAGTATACACACCAACCTGTTAAGTACAAAGCTGTATACATTAGAAAACAAGATAAATTTGAAGTAATTAAACCATTGTTTTTTATCCATTCAAAGTTGTCTATAATGTTTAAAAGGTTATGGTTAGATTTCATTTGCTTATTACACATAAATATAAAGGACACAGTCTTGATGTGCTTCATGGTCCATTTGACCATTCTTTAGGAGTCAAATAGCCTTTTTATACTCGAAGAGAAATATTACCTATAAAGTAAATGTAAGGTGGTGAGATGGCAGAAACGTTAACACGCCGGGCAAAATGCTTAGCGGTATTTCTGACTTTACATTCTGAGTTCACATTCACCGAGGTCGACTTTGCTTTTCATCCTTTCGGGGGCGATAAATTAAGTACCAGTTACGCACTGGGGTCGATGTGAACGACTTAATCTCTTTGTATGTCCTTGTTTGTCCACTCTATGTTCCACCCCTTGTGGGCAATAAAGAAATAAGAAGCGTTAGCGCGCCTGGCGAAATGCTTATCGGTATTTCGTCTGAGTTCAAATTCCGCCGAGGTCGACTTGCCTTTCGTCCTTTCGGGTTCGATAAATTAAATATCAGTTGCGTACTGGGGTCGATCTAATCGACTGACCCCCTCCCCAAAAATTTCGGGCCTTGTGCCTAGAGTAGAAAAGATTACATATAAAGCAAATGTTTAAACCAAACCATAATTTCACTTATAATGTAATGGCTAGACAAATATGCTCCAGACAAATTTCAACTGATCTAAATGTTTGTTTAATTCACAAAACTGATTGAAAGCACCCACTACACACACATACACGTGCACATATGAATACACAAATATTATATGCGTGTGTGTGCGTGTGTGCGCGCTGGTCTCTGTTTATACATACATACCTACATGCATACATATATGCATACAGATATACATACACACACATATATTCACATGTATGTGTGAATGTGTGTGTGTGTGTACAGATCTTTGTTGATTCCCCAGTTATAAGTTATAAGTGAAAAGCTCCGATTTCTAGTGCTCAGAGTTGCTTTTGAATATTCAGACAGTTAGTATTTTAAAACAAAAGCTGGCTCCGTTTACCAGATGATGACTGGAGATCAGTAAAACTGAGTACTGGAAATTCGAACCTTTCAGCGACGATGCGTGCGTGTATATATATATATATATATATAGGGAGAATTCACGAAAAAAACAAAAGACGAAGACAGGTGGTGTAGAAAACAAACAGATGTATTAGTATAACGCTCGGGAATTGAAAAAGTATTTTACGTTCCGAGCCTACGCTCTTCTACAGGAACACAGAAAAACAAGGAGATAAAAAAAATGTGTGTAGTGGTTATCGATCTATCATGGCAACTATATATATATATATATTATATATATATATATATATATACACTCATTCTCTTTTTTCTCATTTACTTGTTTCAGTCATTTGACTGCGGCAATGTTGGAGCACCGCCTTTAGTCGAGAAAATCGCCCCCAGGACTTATTCTTTAGAAGCCTATTACTTATTCGATCGGTCTCTTTTGTCGAACTAAGTTACGGGACGTAAACACACCAGCATCGGTTGTCAAGGGATGTTGGGGGGGACAAACACATACACACACAGACACACACACACACACACACACACACACACATATATATATATATATATATATTATTTTATAGAAGGAGCTTCTACAGGACTAGAACTGTTTCATTCCAATGAAATTAGTACCTTATTTACTGTGGTTAAACCCGACTCAACCGAGACCTACATATATATATATATATATATATATATATATATATATATATATATATAATATATATATATATATATAAATAGTGGTTCGGTAAAAGATACCGATAGAATAAGTACTAGGCTTACAAAGAATAAGTCCTGCGGTCGATTTGCTCGACTAAAAGCCGGTGCTCCAGCATGGCCACAGTCATATTACTGAAACAAGTAAAAGAGTAAAAGACAGAGTAAAGAGTAATTCTCAAATACAAAAAATTATTTTTCCTTTCTCTTCT
>NC_043005.1:77966147-78006147 GCF_006345805.1 Octopus sinensis | reverse complement strand
TACACACAACTTACACACTTACACACACGTTTACATGAAAATGTCCCTACAAGAGCATCCGGGTATTCTTGTGTATAACCTTTACCCTTCAGTTGTTTATTTATATAATGTTTGTTGTTATTTATACAACGCTTGAACTGTTTATAGTTTAACAAATCAGAAATGATAGACGTGGATCAAAGAACAATTGATTCGGCTAAAAACAATACACCTGCGCAACATATGTAGAGGTATGTGTATATATGAACGCCCACATATAGGCATGCACACACACACACACACATACGTATATGTATGTTTTTGTGTATATATATATATATATATAAGCGTAGGCGTGGCTATACATATATGTATGTATATGTGTATATATATATACAAATATATATATAGAAGCGTAGGCGTGGCTATACATATATATATATATATATATATATATATATATATATATATACAAGCGTAGGCGTGGCTGTGTGTTAAGAATTTTGTTTCTCAAACACATGGTTCTGGGTTCGGTTCCACTGCATGGCACCACTATAACCAAAGCTTTGTGAGAGAATTTAGTAGATGGAAACCGAATGTTTAAGTGTGCATGTGTGTCCTCCACCACTGCTTGACAACCGGTGTTGGTATTTTAACTTAGCGGTTCGACAATAGTGCCCGACAGTACAAGTACCAGCCTTTAAATAAAAACAGTACATTCATGTGTTCGATCTTATTATCCATCACCTTCCCTTCTTCTCCACCAAATACACACAGAAATACCCATTTAACTCCATCAGCCTTCGCACTGGTCAACAGAGACAAACATTCCTCTGGCAAATATCCATTACTATTATATCGCCTGAAGAAATGAAGCCATGAAGATGATCAACCCTATGTCCACGGGTGCTATGGACTACATTGTAATCACCCTGGGAATACGGACTGTGAACTTAAGAGACATGTGATTTATCGAAACGCACGTATCGATACATTATATGTTTATGAATTCCACCCAGGGGTTATTGTTATTATGAGGTTATTGTTATTATTACTATATATATATATATATATACTCTCTTTTACTCTTTTACTTGTCTCAGTCATTTGACTGCCGCCATGCTGGAGCACCGCCTTTAATCGAGTAACTCGACCCCGGGACTTATTCTTTTTGTAAGCCCAGTACTTATACTATCGGTCTCTTTTGCCGAACCGCTAAGTAACGGGGACATAAACACACCAGCATCGGTTGTCAAGCAATGCTAGGGGGACAAACAAGGACACGCAAACACACACACGCATGTATATATATATACATACATACGACGGGCTTCTTTCAGTTTACGTCTACCAAATCCACTCACAAGGCTTTGGTCGGCCCGAGGCTATAGTAGAAGACACTTGCCCAAGGTGCCACGCAGTGGTACTGAACCCGGAACCATGTGGTTGGTAAACAAGCTACTTACCACACAGCCACTCCTGCGCCTAGTAATAATAACGATAGATCGTTAGCCACTACACACATTTTTTTTCTCTCCTTGTTTTTTCTGTGTCCCTTTCTGTAGAAGAGCGTAGGCTCGAAACGTAAAAAACTTTTTCTATTCCTGAGTGTTATACTAATACATCTGTTTGTTTTATACACCACCTGTCTTCGTTTTTTGTTTTTCTCGTAAACTCTCCCTATATATATATATATATATGTTGGTCCCGGGTTGATTCGGGGTTAACCACAGTAAATAAGGTACTCAATACATAGCAGAGTAAAATTAATTTATTATATAGAAGGAGCTTCTACAGGACTAGAACTGTTTCATTCAAGAGAAATCTTCAGGAAGCTTCCTGAAGATTTCTCTTGAATGAAACAGTTCTAGTCCTGTAGAAGCTCCTTCTATATAATAAATTAATATATATATATATATATATATATATATATATATATATATATATATATATATATATATATATTATTGTGTCTGTAGAGAGTTATTCTCTTTTAGTGTTTTATTACTTAACACACTCACCGGTTCGATTTCCAGTCTTTTAATTATTAATTTTCACTAACATTTTCGCAGCATATTGCAGACTTTTCAGTAATCGTTTTCAGAGATGCGTAGTTTTTGTTTCTTTGTTTGCGCGTAAATGTGTGCGTCAGTGTGCAAGTATATACATATATGTATGTATGTATTATTGTATGTATGTATGTATGTATGTATGCATGCATGCATGTATGTATGTATGTATGTATGTATGTCTGTATGTATGTATGTATGTATGCATGCATGTATGTGTATGCATGCATGTGTGTATGCATGCATGTATGTGTATGCATGCTTGTGTGTATGCATATGATAGATCGCTAGCCACCAAATCTTTTTCTATTTTCTCTCCCTGTTTATTTGTGTATTCCTTTCTGTTGAAGAGCGTAGGCTCAAAACGTAAAAGACTTTCTCACTTCCCGAGCGTTAAACTAATACATCTGTTTGTTGTTTATACATCCGTCTTCGCCTTTTGTCTTTTTTTCTTTATTTACTTTTTTTTTGTAAATTCTCACTTCATGCATCGCATGCAAATGTCTGGATATGACCGGAAATATATGGTTCCGGTATACAGTGGAGCTAAAAAGAAGTTAGCTAGCCTTATATGTAATGAAGCCAGTGGCAACTGCTCTTGATACAGAAGTAAAGTCGAATAAGATACAAAGCGTTTGTGACAAAGCAAACAAGGAGAACACATGTTACAAGACTGAAAAATTGAGGACTAGCCCGAATATATAGGAAAGCTCTGAAGGATGCAAAACTCAACATTAAGATCGTTGAAATGTCAGGGAGCTCTATCAGATCACAACTATGTAGGACATACCCCTTTGAGAATACCACATGTACCAAAGATAACCACATGGTATGTAAGATTAATCCTGGCATTAACTGTAGAGCTAGACATGTAGTCTACAGCATCAAGTGCATAGAGGGTGCTTATAAAGACAAGAACATGATATTGATAGGTGAGACATCCTGAAGCGGTGCGGAAAGACTAAATGGACATTTGAGACAATATGACGACAAAAAACAGTCAACGATACTCTACCAATATGCCAAAGAGCAACATGGAGGAATATCCAGGCACCCGAAGGCCCCAATACTCAGGCAAATACAGGAGTACGTCCTCATAAATGAAATATCCCCAGTACTAAATAGGAAATATACGTAGAAGGTAGGCATACCCCAATACCCACAGCTTATATATTCACTGGTAGAATTGTTAGTAGGCTGTGATGTGTATGTATATATATATATATATATATATATATATATATATATACAGTAATAATATAGGGTGAAATTAATTAATTTGGAATAATCATTAATTTCACCAAGTAGATTTCGGCGTGTAAAAGCCCCATTTGAGGAAAGTTTAAGTAATACTAAGTAATTAAGGGTTTAGCAACGATTTGCCTCACCACACACCGAATTTAGAAATAGCAGTCAAAGAGTTATAGCTATTCTTTCTACTAAAAGGGAGATCTCAGTAAAACCACAGCACTTGAAAGGCAAACACAGACAGGCAAGAGAGAAAGAAATGACGACAATCGATCATACAATATTAAGTTACCTACGGACGTACGTTTCGAAATTAAGTTTTAGGAAAGCATAAGAATTAGATAATTATGTCTTACCCAACTTCTTTTCTCATCAGCGTAGGACACTACAATTATGAATAATTGTATATTAAATTTCGAGGTACTAGAAGACATCATCTCAACTCAGTATCAGAGCGAGCTAAAGCCGTTACCAGTATCACCAAATTCAAAGTGTGAATGAAAGTTTGTTTCACCAACCCCCTCCCACCAGCGTGCAGCCAAGACAAGATGTTGTGGTCATTTACTGGGATGAAATATGGTTATCAGTAATAATATAGGGTGAAATTAATTAATTTGGAATAATCATTAATTTCACCAAGTAGATTTCGGCATGTAAAAGCCCCATTTGAGGAAAGTTTAAGTAATATACATATATACATATATACATATATACATATATATGTCTGTCTGTATGTATGTATGTATGTATATAGGTAGGTAGATGGATATGTAAGTAAACATAGATAAATACATAAACAGATTCATTGGTAATATGGACAGACATACACACATACACAAATGAAGACTGAAACACATGAACATACACGCACATACACACATACAAACACATACACATACTAACACACAAACAAATTATACAGAATATATACATCATACAGACGTACTCACACGCATACATATGTATACGCATACACGCATACATACATACCTACATATTTGCATACACAGGCACACTGACGCACACACATGCGCACAAACAAACTGACAAACAGAATGCAGCCCGGATAATGAACAAAGTGTCTTGCTCAAGGACACAACACGTCGCTGGGAATCGAACTCACGATCGCAAGCCGAATGTCTAACCGCTAAAACAAACGCTTTCACACATACACACATATGTATATATATATATATATACATATATACATACAAATATATATATATATATGTGTGTGTATGTATATATATATATATATGTGTGTGTGTGTGTAAGTGTGTAAGTGTGTGTGTGTGTGTGTGTTTGTGTGTATACGTCTGCAGATAGTACCTGCCCTTCAAAGAGAAAATAAATACTGGGGTTGATGCATTCCTATAAAAGCCTTTTAATGCACTGCCCCAGCATGGCCGCAGTGTAATGATTGCAACAAGTAATAGATAAACGAGTGGTTGCGTGGTAAAAAGCTTGCTTTCTAACCACACGGCCTTGGGTTCATTCCCGCTGTGTGGTACCTTGGGAAAGTATCTTCTACTGTAGCGTCGGACCAACCAAATCCTTGTGAGTGGATTTCATAGATACAAACTGAAAGAAGCCCATCTTAATTTTATGTATATATGTATGTGTGTATGTATGTATGTATGTATGTATGTATGTATGTATGTATGTATGTATGTATGTATGTATGTATGTGTGTGTGTTTTTGTGCTTGTGTGTCTATGTTTCTCCTCCACCATCGCTTGACAAGCGATGTTGGAGTATTTACAAAATGTCAACTAGCGGTTCGGCAAAAGTGACCGATAGAATAAGAAGCAAGCTTGCAAAGAATGCGTATTGGTGGTGGTGGGTTGATTTGTTTCGCTAAAGGCTTTGCTCCAGCATGGCCGCAATCAAATGACTGAAACAAGTAAAAGAATTATATATATATATATATATATATATATATATTCATACACACACATATAAATATGTATATCTATTTAAGGTATGTTTTTGCTATACATCCCAAAATAAAATCAAAACTTGAAGTTCAAGTGCATCTGACATATATTTTTGATAGAAAACATACAAATAAACATCGACTTATCAAAATATTTTGAAGATTGTTTTCACGATCATACTCCTTTATCTTCGTTTACCCCCCCATTCTGATTGTTCCTTAATAATAGAAATTCTAAACTTGATTATTATATAAGCAACTTGAAGCTGGGAATTATATTTAGATCATATTCTGGGTGAAGGATTGTTTTTAACAACAGGTCAAACCTCATTGAGATTTTTTTCTTTGGTTGGGGACGGGGATCCCACTTGACCTCCCATTCAAGAATTATTATTATTATTACTAAGGCAGCGAGCTGGCAGAATCATTAGCACGCCGGGCAAAATATTTAGCGGTATTTCGTCTGCCGCTACGTTCTGAGTTCAAATTCTGCCGAGGTCGACTTTGCCTTTAATCCTTTCGGAGTCGATTAAATAAGTACCAGTTACGAACTGGGGTCGATATAATCGACTTAATCCGTGTGTCTGTCCTTGTTTGTCCTCTCTGTGTTTAGCGCCTTGCGGGCAGTAAAGAAATAGGTATTTCGTCTGCCGTTACGTTCTGAGTTCAAATTCCGCCGAGGTCGACTTTGCCTTTCATCCTTTCTGGGTCGATAAATTAAGTACCAGTTACGCACTGGTGTTAATGTAATCAACTTAATCCGTTTGTCTATCTTTGTTTGTTCCTTCTATGTTTATCCCCTTGTGGGCAATAAAAAAATAAGAAACTCTAGACTTGATTATTATATAAACAACTTGAACTTGGGAATTATTTTTAGATCATATTCTGGGTGAAGGATTGTTTTTAACAACAGGTCAAACCTGATTGAGATTAAGCAGCGCTACGATACCTTGTGTTATTTTTTTCTTTGGTTGGGGATGGGGATCCCTCTTGACCTCCTATTGAATTATTATTATTGTTACTAAGGCAGCGAGCTGGCAGAATCATTAGCACGCCGAGCAAAATGCTTTGCGGTATTTCGTCTGCCGCCACATTCTGAGTTCAAATTCCGCCGAGGTCGACTTTGTCTTTCATCCTTTCGGGGTCGATTAAATAAGTGCCAGTTACGCACTGGGGTCGTTATAATCTACTTAATCCGTTAGTCTGTCCTTGTTTGTCCTCTGTGTGCTTAGCCCCTTGTGGGTAGTAAAAAAATATATATTGTGTATTATTGATTGATTTTGTTGTTCTTTGTGCTGCGTTTGCAGCGGTTTTTGAGTGTTGTGCCGTCTGTCGGTAGTAATGAGAGATGGCAGGTGGAACTTGTGTATATTAGGACCTAAGCGAAACTGAGTTGTCCTCTTCGAAGGAAGAACTGGTTAAGGCAGTAAAGATGTTGGACGCATGTCTGGAAAAAAAAAGTTTGGCAGAGGCAACCGAGATGAGAAGGAAGAAGATAAACCTGGCAAATATGGAAAGAGAGTAGAATGACTGTAAAGGTAGGGAACGACGTGAGGTTGTCCCCACCGCAGAAAAGGATGGAGGAAATCCAAAAGAAGATGGTAACGTACAAAGTTTCCTCAGTTGAGAAAAAGGGAGTCGACCACATGGAGGAGAAAGAGATAGACAAGGCGCTGATGACAGTCTGGCCAGATATTACCTACCTTGCCAAAAGAAGCAAGTTCTGGACGATTATCTTTCATTATAAAACAGAGGAAAGAGTGACCGCCCACGCTGCCAAAGTGTTAAAAACAGTAAAGGTGGTCCTCTTGCCGTTTTATATGGGCAAGAGGATATGCCAAAATCAAAGTGGAAGGGATTCCCCCTGAAATCAATGCGGCTTGGGTGGTGGCGGCTCTCTTTATTGAAAGAGAAAAAGAGGTGAAGGTAATTCAAGCGGAAGTGATGGAAGGAGCAACATGGAAGGGACAAATCATCGAAATTACCGTCCAAGCTGAGGTGGAAGTCCTCGAAGTGCTTCCCGAGAACCTGTAGATTGGGGATTTGATCCTGAAAGTGTGGGTGGAGGGCAGGATTCCTCGTTGTTTTAAATCTGGCCAGAAAGTCCACATAAGAGTGAACTGCCCTCCACCACCCAAAATGGTAGAATCCACCACCACAGGAGAGGATAAAGGAGTAGAAAGAGAAACTCCAGTATTAGAAGATAGGGAATGGGAAATAGCCGGGAAAAGGAAAAAAAGAAAAAGAAAGGAAGTAAGTACTTGTGAACCCAGTGCCCTCCCTCTCCCTTTTCACCACACCCTCCCCCTGCAGACACCAAACCTACCCATTCCCCTCCAACAACAAAACAGAAAAGAAATACAAACACACATGATGTAGATAAGGGGTCGAGTGGGCATTCCGCCTCATTATATCATCTTTTTCATGATTCATTCGTTTCTTTTAATTTTGCTTCTTTCTTTATGCCTCCTTTTTATAATTTTAGTTCCCCGATATTGTGCACGTACTTTCTATGTTGGTCCCTGGTGGGCAATAAAGAAATGGGTATTTTGTCCACCGAGGTCGACTTTGCCTTTCATCTTTTCGGGGTCGATACATTAAGTACCAGTTACGCACTGGTATCGATGTAATCGACCTAATCCCTTTGTCTATCCTTGTTTGTCCACTCTATGTTTAGCTCCTTGTGGGCAATAAAGAAATAAGAATCGTTAGCACACCGGGAAAAATGCTTTATGGCATTTCATCCGTCACTACGTTCTTGAGCTCGAATTCCGCCGAAGACCACTTTGCCTTTCATCTTTCGGGGTTGATAAAACAGTTGACCAATGGGGTCAATGTAATCGACTTACCTACTTCCCCGAAATTTCTGAATTTGTGTCAAATACCTGAAACCAATATAAACATCGAATTATCATTTCAAACAAAATACTATGTTTATATAAGGTTTGTTGTTATTTTGAAGATAATGCACGTATTGTAGAACAATAGATAAGCCCCCTGCGAGTTTACATAACAGATAAACTCCCTGCAAGGTCATAACGTTGACCCTTGTCCGATATGTCTAGGCCATTTCATTCATATTGTTATCTGTTAAAATGAGGGCGGCGTATTGGCTAAATCTATTGAATGCCATACAAATTATCATGTAGAATTAAGACTGCGACTCCTTACGTTCTGGGTTCCAATGCCACCGAAGCTGACGTTGCAATTTTGATCATCCCTAAGCTTATGGAATAATTATGGATAACGTAATTCTAAAACTTCTAAGAGATTTTATTACCTGCAATGATCCAGATTACCTACAGTCTTTCAGTATTCTTTGTTTCTTGTAAGTACCAGAGAAAGGCGGTAGGATCCAGTTCGAAGGAGATTTACCTGTTATTTCTAGCAATACTGCTGCGCACAGAGAAGGCCTTTTTTTCGGTGGTTAATCAATTCAGTTCTGTTGTCGATGTTGTGGTTAGTGTTTAACATTGAGGCGGTGAGCTGGTATGATTGTTAGCACGCCAAAAAAAATGCTCAGTGGCATTTCGTTCATTTTTACGATCTGAGTTCAAACTCCACCGAGGTCGTCTTTGACTTTCTTCCCTTTCAGGGTTGATAAAATAGGTAGCTGTTGAGGAATTGAGTCCCTATAATCGTCTTACCCACTCCACTAAATTTCTGGCCTTGTGCCAACATTTGAAACTGACTTTAGTGCTTAGTACGTGATCGGTCCTTGTTGATCAGAGATATTCCAATATATGACCTGCTAGATATTTTTTCTCATATAGTGGTGGGAGGGAGGTATCTAGAACCATGAAGGTACATATCCTGGGGTCGAATAATCCGCTGATCCCTCTCCCAAAACCGAGGCTTGCACCAGAGTTGGAAATCTATTATGTAGTGCGTGTGTGCCATTGTGTTCGTATACCTGTTTCTTTACTACCCACAAGGAGCTAAACACAGAGGGGATAAACGAGGACAGACAAATGAATTAAGTCAAATACATCGATCCCAGTGCCTAATGGGCACTTATTTAATCGACCACGAAAGGATGAAAGGCAAAGTCGACCTCGGCCGAATTTGAACTCAGAACGTAGCGGTAGACGAAATACCTATTTCTTTACTACCCACAAGGGGGCTAAACACAGAGAGGACAAAAAAGGGAAGGACAAACGGATTAGGTCGATTATATCGACCCCAGTGCGTAACTGGTACTTATTTAATCGACCCCGAAAGAATGAAAGGCAAAGTCAACCTCGGCGGAATTTGAACTCAAAACGTAGTGGCAGACGAAATACCACAAAGCATTTCTGCCAGCTCGCCGCCTTTTGTGTTCGTCTCCCTATCACTTGGCAACTGGTGTTGTTTTCTTTCTACCCTGTAACCAGGCCGTTCCATTCAACATGACAGACAGAATAAACACCAGGCTTTAAGCAATGTACTGTTGGCGATTTTATCCAGAAGAACCATCAATGCGGTGCTCCAGCACGGCTACGATCCAATGACTGAAACATAAAAGTGTAAAACTAACTTTTGTCCTATATCTTTTTATTTAAAAAAATAATTTCCTTTTATAGACGCATTTTTATCTGCCTTCTTTATTCTTATTTTTTATTATTCTAATTGCCTTTAATTCCAGCAATTGAATCAGTCCACTGCGCATTATTCTACTTATTTTCTGGACCTTAGAGAAATAGAACGACAACATTACCGTTTGTGAGATATAAAGTCGGAATCGAAATAGACTTAATTAAACTTAATTAAATAACGTAATACAGTCTTTCAATCCTCTTCTGTAGTTTCTATACAACTTCAATCGTAATCCTATTATAAATAGTAAAAAGAAAAGCGAAGAAAACTAATATCTATATGAGCAGTTGCATTATTTTCTTGTTTAGCAATTCTAAATTTACAGCAGTAACTTCTCGAAACTACTTATCTTCTGTAATGAGCAAAGAAAGAACGCAAAGTCATTTCCAAAGTTTCCTTCATTTATTTATTTCTGTATTTATGTGTTTCGTTATTTGAATTAAATATTTGCTGGTATTATATGAGATATTGAAAAACGGTGAGCCGGCAGAATTTTTGCAACGCCAGGCGAAGTGCTTAGCGCTATTTCGTCTGTGTTTACGTTCTGAGTTCAAATTCCGCCAAGGTCGACTTTGCCTTTCATCCTTTCGGGGTCGATAAGTTAAGCACCAGTTACGCC
Organism: Octopus sinensis; assembly: GCF_006345805.1. NCBI lineage: Eukaryota > Metazoa > Mollusca > Cephalopoda > Octopoda > Octopodidae > Octopus > Octopus sinensis. The sequence goes on along the minus strand of NC_043005.1, from coordinate 77,995,721 downwards.
CTGGGGTCGATGTAATCGACTTAATACCTTTGTCTGTCCATGTTTGTCCCCTCTATGTTTAGCCCCATGTGGGCAATAAAGAAATAAAAATTGTTGGAACGCCGGGCGAAATGCTTAGCAGTATTTCGTCTGTGTTTACATTCTGTGTTCAAATTCCGTCGAGGTTGACTTTACCTTTCATCCTTTCGGGGTCGATAAATTAAGTACCAGTTGCGTACTGCGGTCGATCTAATCGACTGGCCCCTTCCCCACAAATTTCGGGACTTGTGCCTAGAAAAGAAAAGAAAAGAAAAGCGGTGAGCTGGCAGAATTGTTGCCACACCGGACAAATTACCTAACAGCATTCTGTTCTGAATTCAAATTCTACCGAGGTTGACATACAGTTTCATCCCTTTAGGGTCGATAAAATAAGCACCAGTTGAACACTGAGGTCAATGTAATCGGCTTATATCTTCTCTCGAAATTGCTGGCCTTGTGCAAAAATTTGAAACTATTGTATGCAACGTTAGAAGGCGGTTAGCGGGCAGAATCGCAAGTACGCCGAGAAAATTATTTAGCAGTATTCCTTCCATCGTGGAGGCATATGGCCTAGTGGTTAGAGCAGCGGACTCGCGGTCGAGGGCTCGCAGGTTCGAATCTCAGACCGGGTGGTGTGTGTGTTTATGAACGAAACACCTAAGTTCCACGCGACTCCAGCAGAAGGTAATGGTGAACTTCTGCTAACTCTTTCGCCACAACTTTCTCTCACTCTTTCCACTTGCACCTTGCAGCTCACCTGCGACGGACCGGCGTCCCGTCCCGGTGGGGAACCTATACGCCAAGGAAATCGGGAAACCGGCCCTGATGAGCCAGGCGTGACTCGAGCAGGAACAAACAACAACAATTCCTTCCATCACTACGTTATGAGTTCAAATTCCGCTGATGTCAACTTTGAGTTTCATCCTTTCAGAATCAATAAAAATAAGTACCAGTTGAATGCGGGGTTCGACGTAATCGACTTGCTATTTCCCCGAAATTTGCTGGCCTTGTGTCAATATTTGAAAATAGTAGGTTCGACGTTAGAAGGTAGTGAGCTGGGAGAAACGTTAGCACGCTGGATAAAGTGCTTAACAGCATTTCGTCCTGTGTTAAAATTGAACCAAGGTCGACTTTGCCTTTCATTGTTTCGGTGTCGATAAATATAGTACCAGCTGAATACTAGTGTCGATATAATCGACCAGACCCCACACCCCTCAAAATTTGTGCCTTTAGCAGAAAGGAATACATGCGACTTTGAAAGATGGAAGACTTTGAAGCTTTGACGAGCTGAAAAAATTGTTAGCGCGTCGAGAAAAAGATGCATACGCCATTTCTTCCGTTTTTACGTTCTGAGTTCCAATGCTGCTGAGTTCGACTTAATTTTTCGTCCTTTCTGCGTCAATTTAGACAGTACCAATTGTGCACTGCTGTTGATGTAATTGACAAACACCACTCATAAATATGGTGGCTTTGTGCCAAAATTTGAAATAGCTGTATGCGACGCTGCTTTGGGTATTTAAAATATTCGAAACCATTTAGATGGATAGGTTTTCAATCTGCTGGTCAAAATATAAATGAACTAAATTGAATGATAAGAAAATGCAGAATCCTCTACATGACCGTTACGTCTGCTAGAAATAGCAACTAAATTCCCTTCAAACAAGACCCAGCAATCTTAAACAGAAGGAGCAAATATTAAACGACATAGGTCTACATGTAATATTTCAGACACAAATGAGGTAAGTCACGCCTGGAAAGTCTTTAATCATTGGTCTATTTGATCAGGGATGGCTTGATGCTAAATAGCAACACAAGCATGCCCAACAGTTTGCTTATAACACGCAATAGGTATTAAAGTTGCACAGTCATATTGCATTCAGAATCAGCCAGGAGGTTGGTATAACAAACACTGAACAACCTGTGAGATCTGAATGCATGGAAAGATATATATATATATACTGTTTCCTTGAACAGTACTAATCTCGTTCCCCGGTTATCGATTTTATAACAAAAACGCAAACACGTCTGATCATGGATTTTAAATCCGAAAGCGTTCGCAATAAATTTCACCAAGCACGAATTTATCATCATAAATGTCTCGTTACTTCTTGGCTAATATGTGTGTGCGTATACACACACACACACACACACACACACACACACACACACACACACACACACACCCATATGCATGGCTGTTTGGTAAATAGCTTGCTTACCAACCACATGATTCCAGGTTCAGTCCCACAGCGTGACACCTTGGTTAAGTGTCTTCTACTTAGGCTGATCAAAGCCTTGTGAGTGGATTTGGTAGATGGAAACTGAAAGAAGCCCGTCGTGTATATATATATATATATATATATATATATATTACTGTAAGTAGTAATAATATATAGCAAATTATATATAGCTTTGAACATTTAACATCATCATCATCATCATCATCTTCATTTAACATCCGCTCTCCATGTCGGCATGGGTTAGATGGCTTGACTGGGGATGATGAGCCAGAGCTGCACTAGGCTCCAGTCCGATTTGGCATGGTTTCTACAGCTGGATGCCATTCCTAACGCCAGCCACTCCAGGAGTATAATATAAAAATTCTAACATTCAGACTTATATTCCAAACTTATAGCCACAACTTTACATTCGTCATTTTTGGTGTCAAACAACCACCGTCTCTAAACAAACAATTCTCAACATTTTCTGGCAGTTTGAACAACAGCTGCAGGAAAGCCGCATTCCATGAGATTTCAGGACAACATTCAGTGTGTACAGACGAGCATTAAAGAAGAAACTCCCCACCCTACCCCAACATCAACATGAAGGTGGCCCCAGCAGCTGAGCATATCACAAAGCTCACCACAGATGATCCAAAGAATGCTGAATTTATTCCCATATATAGTGCTATAACTGAAGCCAGCACATTAATGTGTACAATTAATGCATGCTGCCCAGATCCTATAATTCGTAAAGCGAGAACGTGATTTTATCCACAGCCTCATTATCGGTGATAAGGCTCACTTTCATATACAAAGGATAAGTCCTGGGTCGATTTGTTCGACTAAACGCGGTGCTCCAGCATGGCCGCACTCAATTGATTGAAACAAATAAAAGACTAAAAGAATATATATATATACACACACACATATACATATATATATATATATATATATATATATATATATATATCTGTATATGTATATATACACAACCCCCCCACACACATATATAAACATATATATACATATATATACATGCCGATAAATACAGGCATATGTATATGTATCTTTATATATATATATATACTTTTATTCTTCTACATGTTTCATGTTGGGGCATCACCTTAAAGGGTTTTAGTCGAACAACTCGACCCCAGGATTTATCTTTTAAGCCTACTAGTTATTCTTTAGGCCTCTTTTGCCGAACCCCTAAGTTACGGAGATGTAAACACACCCTCACCGGTTTTCAAACGGTGATGTGAGGTAAACTCAAAAATTTATACGTACACATCCCCACACATATGTATATTTATATTTATATATATGTATATATATATATAGGTGGGGAGAATTCACAAAAAAAAACAAAAGGCGAAGACAGGTGGTGTAGACAACAAACAGATGCATTAGTTTAACGCTCGGGAAGTGAAAAAGTCTTTAAAATTTCGAGCCTACGCTCTTCCACAGAAAGGAACACAGAAAGAAACAGGGAGAGAAACTAAAGAATGACGGGATTGTTTCAGTTTCTGACTACTAATTCCATACGGCTTTGCTCGGAACCCGGAACCATGTGGTTGTGAAGCAAGCTCCCTACCACACACCCACGCCTACACCTATCTTCGTTATACTAAATGATAATACATTTCTGAACAAATTGATTTGATTTATAGATTAATAACATTAACAATAAATAAATTAATAAATAAATAATTTTATATAATGCCATATTGCGATCAAAACCATTTATTTCCAAGTACGTATTTCCGGCTTTTTTTTTTATATAGCTACTTTATCTATAAAGACGAAGAGAGGTGGTGTAGACAACAAAAGACGAAGAGAGGTGGTGTAGACAACAAACAGATGTATTAGTATAACACTCGGGAAGTAAAAAAAAGTCTTCGATTTACAAAGATATATTTTTTTCTTTGGTAGACGAAGTAATTTGGTATTTAGTCTTGGCATAGTGTTCGTGCAGATATGAATAAATAGATTACAACTATTATTATATATAGTCATATATTTTTAAATAATCGTAAATACATGTATTAATGGCGATAGAGCTGATATACATATAGGAATGCTCTAATTTCGTTACATGTGAAAGACTTAGTAAATTTAAATATATATTTTTTATTCATAGTTTATTGTCTCTTTATCTGAGAAATATTATAGATTATAATTATCGTAAATCTGTTTCTTGTTTGTTTTAATTTACAGAGTTCTCCCTTCGATGAACTACATAAATAAAGACCATTATTTGTTAGTTATCTTTATGTCAGTAACAATAGATAAATGAGAGGGGTTAATGTATATTATCATTATATGTGATTTATATATTTTCTTTGAGTAATAATGAATGAATAATATTACATATAAGTAGATAGTTATTCGATATACTAGAAATACGTTCTTTCGAACATGTTTAGGCATAATAATAGAAGAAATATGGATTTACACGATTAATCCGTCCATAAAACTAAGTAAAACTCTGATACCTTATTTATATATTTATATAATGCTGAGTGAGAGAGCATTGCATGCCATCAAAGTGATACTGGGGTAAAATATACGAAGCCCAGTATACCCATCATGATTACTCGTCTGATAAGAGTACACCAGGCACATGCATCACAACCATATGTACGTGACATGATGATCTCATATCAAGATTAACAGGTGGGGCCCAATCAGAATTTTCTTCAGGTGAGTAGCCCATCCCACTCTAAAGGTCCCCGAATAAGGATTGTTTAAGGATGTTAAACGAAACACCCATGTTTCCGAGGGTGAATTATCCAAACCCAAAATACTTCCTCTCAACACATGGCTATGATCTACCCAACAACTTCTGCTCGTGATCAGAGATGCACATATCATCAGCCACTAAGGGACATGCTTAACTGGTTACAGTCAAACAACTGACAAGCAAATCTGTGGTATTGAGCAGAATATTTTCTGTAGCCCATCTTTTATACCAAAACAAAACAATGCACATGATAACACTTCCAATCAGTTAAGATCAGAAGCCACGTGAACCACTGCCTGGTACTGCATATCATCATCATCATCATCATCATCATCATCATCATCATCATCATCATCATCATTATCATTATCATTATCATCATTATCATTATCATTATCATCATTATCATTATCATCATTATCATTATCATTATCATCATTATCATTATCATCATCATCATCATCATTATCATTATCATCATTATTATTATTATAATATCATCAAAATGGCTAATGATTTAAGTTTAAATATATTTAGATTAATATTATTGGAGATATATATAAAAACGTTGTTTTTTCTTTTGGCCGTTATAAATATTCGTTACTTAATTACTTTATCCACTTGAATTTTGTTGCTAAATTGTTGTATTTGAAATGTTAACTCTCTTGCTCCTAAACATTGGTATTTTGAATCAGTATTATGCAGTCTGGAAGTCCTTTTACTTGGAAGTTCGTCTGTCTTTTTGAACGAAGGCCGCCATACATATATACAGGGGTTGGACAAAATAATGGAAACGCCTTAAATTTTCAAACAAATTTATTTTAGTATGGAGTAGGACCGCCTTTGGTAATAATTGCAGCTTGTATTCTACGAGGTATTGGTTCGTACAAAGTTTGAATTGTTTCCAAAGGAAATTTGGTCCATTCTTCAGCTAAAACAATCTTCAGTTCTTCTAGTGATGTTGGTGGAGGATATCGACTCTTTACTGTTTTTTCTAAAATGCACCATAAATGTTCAATAATATTGAGATCTGGGGGCTGTGGTGGCCAGATAAGATGTTCAACTTCACTTGAATGTTCCTCGTACCATTCAGTAACAACTTTAGCTATGTGAATTGATGCATTATCATCTTGAAAGATTGTGTTTCCCTCGGGAAACAGTTCCGCAACCATACAATGAATTTCATCAGATAAAGTGCTTAGATATTCTTGACTATTAATTCTGCCATAAAAGGAAACCATTGGACCGGCAGATTTCCTAGATATAGCCCCGACCTCAGACCATCACATACCCTCCTCCATGTTTAGCAGCTCGAAGAAGGCAGTCTGAACCAAATATTTCTTTTGGCTGTCTCCACACGTATACTCGGCCGGTGATCGGAAATAAGGTAAAGGACTAGTCGTCCGAGAAAATAACTTTTTTCCTCTGCTCTAGTGACCAATTCTTTAGGTTTTTACTCCACTCTAAACACCTTCCAACGTTTGATTTTGAAAGTGGTGGTTTTCTGATTGCAGCCCTCCCGTGAAATCCGGATTTGTGTAGCTGCCGACTAACAGTTTTTGTGGAAACTGGGTTCTCGAGGTGATCATTAAGCTCTGCAGTAATTTGGGTAGCTGTATTTTTGTGATCCTTTCTAACAATTGGCGTAAGAGTCCGACGGTTCCTGTCTGAAAGTTTTGGTTTTCTTTCGGAGTTTTGTTTTGGCGAGGAGGTTTTTCCCTCTTTCTCAAAGACTGTCATTACTTTTGAGAAGTGCTTCTTGATACACCAAACATTTCTGCTATTTTCGTTACGCTAGCACTTGCCGTACGATTACCAACAATTTGACCACAATAGATCTGTCATTTTTACGAATTTTAATTACCTTTTGTTGATGATATCTGAAAAGAAACAGCAATTTTAGCAAAACCTATTAAGCAAAACTAATAATAAATCAAAAAAAATTTAAATAAACAAGCTTTTCATGTTTTATAGATATTTCAGAACTATGATGCTAAGATGCTAGATGTTTCTATCATTTTGTCCAACCCGTGTATATATATATTATATATATATATATATATATATATATATATATATATATATAACCCGTGTATATATATATATATATTATATAAACAGCAGTTAGAAAAGTTTCACCAAAGAGAAGAATTACAGATGTCTCTCAATATGACTAGGTCGTTAGGAGACATCTACATATACTTGCGCAAGGGTGGCTGTGTGGTAAGTAGATTGCTTACTAACCACATGGTTCTGGGTTCAGTCTCACTGCGTGAAACCTTAGGCAAGTGTCTGATACTATAGCCTCGGGCCGACCAAAGCCTTTTAAGTGGATATGGTAGACGGAAACTGAAAGAAGCCCGTCGTGTATATATATATATATATATATATATATATGTATATGTTTGTGTGTCTGTGCTTGACAACCGATGCTGCTGTGTTTACGTCCCCGTAACTTAGCGTTTTGGTAAAGGAGCCCTATAGAATAAGTAATAGGCTTACAAAGAATAAGTCCTGAGGTTGATTTGTTCGACTAAAGGCGGTGCTCCAGCATTGCTTCAGTCAAATGACTGAAACAAGTAAAAGAGTAAAAGAATATATATATATATATATATAGATAGATAGATAGATAGATAGATAGATAGATAGATAGATAGATAGATAGATAGATAGATAGATAGATAGATACATATATATATAAAGTGATGGTTTGTTGCCAACTTATTGTGGAAGTCCCGCTGAAGGGAAGAATGCTATTGGTATTTAGCCACAGAACACATCGTTTCCAGTTGGCTATGTGACACAAGCGTAGTGTGTCCTTATGTCTCCAAACAGGGGAAATAAGCATCTCCACACAGCAAAGCCAGCATCAGAAACTAGTTTCAGAGTCATTCCTCTTTATCAGTCTGGAGTAGAGAGACAGAGATAAAGATAAATATGGCCGGTCTATGGGATTATACTGAGTATCACATACATAAAGCGCTTAGCTTTACAGTGTTTCTTCAGACCCTAAAACCTGTTGGCCTATATAGATAGATAGATAGATAGATAGATAGATAGATAGATAGATAGATAGATAGATAGATAGATAGATATATAGATAGATAGATAGACAGATAGATAGGCACTGGTCTATATGAAGTTGCTTGTTAATCTCTGATTGGAAAGGGTTAATGCTGGAAGAGCATATGTGTAGCTCCTTGCTATTATTCCGGAACGAGTCTGGGGTGGTTGTCGAAACATTTCTAATACCATTGATTATAATCTCATGGATTATATGTGTGGGGCACATTTGTGAAAGACACCAACCCCAACCGCTTTGCCTGCAACACTAAGGCCGATCTGGTGACTATGATCAAAGAAATATTCATCGATTTTTCCGGGAACACAGGGAGAAACGCATGCAACAAATTCCAGAGTCCGTGGTCTTGAGTCCGTGGTAGAAGCTGCTGACACCCACCTTTGGAATTTTTTCAATATTTTTATATTTGGATGGAATATAGTATGTTTATATATGTGCGTGTGTATGTGTGTGTGTGTGTGTGTGTGTGTGTGTGTGTGTGTGTGTGTGTGTGTTTATACACACACACACTATCATCATATTAGATAGCAATAACAAGAAACAAACTAAATATATAAGGTGTCGCATAATGATGGGAGTCTTTGCCATGACTATGTACACTTATATAAATATGCTTCGTCCAGTTCTGTTTACTTGTGTCGACAATGAAGTCCGTCATTTGGGATATGATGTGTTATAATGTGCATTATAACAGAACGGTGCAGGGCAGCGAACTGACAGAAACGTTAGCGCGCTGGGCAAAATGCTTAGCGGTATTTCGTTCGTCTCTTTGTTCTGAATTCATACTCCGCTGAGGTGGGCTTTGCTTTTCAATGTTTCGGAACGATAAAATATGTAGCTGTCAAGTACTAGAGACGATGTAATCGACTAGCCCTCACTCTTCAAAAACTGCTGGCCTTGTGCCAGATTCTGAAATTATTTTAACAAACCACTGTCAGGCCGCGAGCTGGCAAACATTCTAGCGTGCAGGGAAAAATGCTTACCGGCATTTTTCTTCCAGTGTGTTACTCTTTCAGTTCAAACCCTGCTGAAGAGAGCTTTGCTTTTCATGCTTTTAGAGTCGATAAAATTAAGTAACAGTCAAGTACAGCAAAATTTGAAACAATTTCAATAAAACAAAGAAACATGGAGATGATTTTTTTATTGTTTTATTAGAAAAAATAGAACATTTAACGTATAAATAATGTACAGAAACATTTTTATATATATTTCACAAATTATAGTTTTATAGTCAGTGAAAGAAATGTAGACAATTTACGAAGACAAGTTTACAATGGTTGTTAACGATGCAATGTAATTCATAAATATAAGAAAGTAAACACAGCTGTGTATACATTAAAAAAGAAATAGCTGTGAAGCAGTTTGTGATTGTTGATTTGTTGAGGAGGAAGACATTTTGAGCGGTTTTAATGAGGATTAGGGTTATATTTTGTTGCGATTAAAAAAGTAAAACTGGTCATTTTTAATATAATTCTGTTCTCACATTGCTGGAAATGACTACAATAATGTTGTGGGAATGCTTGCAAGTACTCTCTCTCTCTCTTTCTCTCTCACACACACATACACACACATGCATGCACACACAGCCGTAGCTGTTTCTCACTAGAAAAATAAATGTTATGACGAACGTGAGTTGTCGTCCATGCAGCAACTGGCCATAAGACGGTGGGGATCCCAGGCAAACACTCGCCTTTCATGTTACCACTTAGCATGAGTTCTTTCTCCTTAGTCATTCTCCCTACAGAAAGCCTATATCACAGAGCAATATACCAATATGAAGTCATACAGCTTCATATTGGTATGTTGTAATTAAAGATTTGTCTTAGATCACTACGAAGATCTTTGTTAATTAGTATCCAGGATATTGCAGCACGTTTTTTACGATCTCTATATCTTGTAAAAGAGTACTGGCAGTGTTAAATGAAGGTAGTTAGTTTCAACAGGGAATCGAATCTTATCTCCGAGCCAAGAGCATCAATTTATTAATTGCTTAATATTGTTTGCAGAAATGTTTCATTGTAAGTTATTGATTAGAGTGAAGGAAACTGAGAGTGCAATTGTTAAATTTTAGCAAGATTTAGTAAATTTTGGCTCTTTCACCATGAAACGCGTTTGTTATCCAAAGCAGAGTTTTAAAGACTATCAAAATTTTCACAACCCGTACAACGAAATCGAAACGAGGCATTAAAGTACATCATTAGTGTTTTTCTTTTCTACTCTATGACGAAAAGATTTGATAATATTAATTACTTATCGATCTCCTAAAATGGCTTCATTTCGATTTAGTTTCGTGCTTGAAAATAATATATGCATAGTTTTGATAGTAAAATTACAAGTTGAGGTTGACGGAATATTGTTTAAGTTTTCGACATTTCGGACATAAACTAAAACACCCTCAGAGGCGCCTCACACGAGACATAACCATCTCTCTCAAAACAGGATCACAGAACTTTTTGTCTTAAAATGCATTCATACTATTTTTGAATGATTTATAACAGAAATACCTCCACATATCTAAATATATATATATGTGTGTATATACCTAAACACACGCATACACACACACATATATATAGTAACAAAATGATAGAAATCAATGTATGATCTTCGACCTTACAGTCTTTCATTGTTATTATTATTATTATTATTATTACTTTCTAATTCTGACTTCTACAGAAAATACTGCTATTTCGCAGTTTTCGACAGACAATTTTTTTTAAAGAATTCATTAGTTGAATTGGTTTCCTTAATCTTTGGTTATTTACATCTCTGTCCAGTTTTAAAACAAAGTTGCCCATTGTTACTTAATGCTTAATCCTCCAATAAATTTTCTGTCTCTTTGATTTGTTCAATGTTGCTTTCAAACTTTCTTGGGGGATGTCATTCATCTTCCACTGGAAATTGCTCTGTTTAAATGAAAGTTGGAAGGATGAGGAAGCCGGAAAGGATTTTTTGATCTGTTTTTAGGTGCTGAAAAATATAACAAAATAAAAAAAAATTTTAAAATAAATTTTATATGAATAGATATGACTACTCAAGCATAAAATAATATTGGTTTCAAATGTTGGCACAAGGTCAGCAATTTTGGGTAAGGGGATAAGTCGATTACATTGACCCTAGCACTTAACTTGTACTTATTTTATAAACCCCGAAAGAATGAAAACCAAAATCAACCTCGGCGGAATTTCAAGCATAAAATTATATTACATACATATGAAAGGCGGCGAACTGGCAGGATCGTTAGCACGCCGGGCAAAACCCTTAGCGGCATTTCGACCGCCGTTACGTTGTGAGTTCAAATTCTGCCAGCGTCGACTTTGCCTTTCATCATTTCGAGGTCGATAAAATAAGTACCAGTACAGCACTGGGTCGATGAAATCGACTTACCCCGTCCCCCTGAATGGCTGGCCTTGTGCAAATATTATATACATATCACTACCCAAGCATAAATTAATAAAATATAAACATAAATATTCAAACTGTTAACTTTGTTTACGTAAACCGGCACTCTATAATCCGGATAAAAAGATTTTCTGAAACAGAACTGTACTATGATTCACGCTAACTCTTGAATTCAAACAGATGAGAACCGTACTGTTCATATTTTTATAAAATCGTTCTTCTTCAGGAACCGCTATGTGTTATTTTAAATGAATCTTGTGTTATTTAAAACTAATCTGTTTGTTGTCTACACCACCTGTCTTCGTCTTTTGTTTTTTCTGTGAATTCTCCCCATATATATATATATATATATATATATATATAGTTAATCCAAACATGAAAACACAAAGAGAAAACACAACAACGCGAGGACGTGGAACAAGTATAGTGTTATTGGACGCTCAGGAAAGGAAAGAAAGAAGGAGGATTTAACGTTTCGAGAGGAGCTCTTCGTCAGAAACATAGGTAAAGGAAAGACCCAAGGAAGGGAAGACGGAAGAAAAAACATCGCCAACGATACACACGCGGTCACTATATATACATATATATATATATATATATATATATATATATATATATATATATATACACGACGGGCTTCTTTCACTTTCCGTCTACCAAATCTACTCACAATGCTTTGGTCGGTCCGAGTATATAGTAGAAGGCACTTGCTGAAGGTGCCACGAAGTGAGACTGAACTCGGAACCATGTGGTTGAGAAGCAAACTTCTTACTACACAGTCACGCCTGTGCCTAGATTTCGATAAATAAAACAGTCAATTACCCGTCAGTTGCTGGCATTCTATTATTCTGTACTTCCTCAGCTTTACTTCCTATTGAAAGAACAATTCAGGACCCTTATCTACGGTCATTTTTCCATGGAGTCTAATCAATTTCATGACATTAAAACGGGGTTATGCATTGGCATGCGCGAGCTTTGTGCTACTTTTTGATTTTAGTTTCATGTGACAAGATAATGAAAGAAGGACCAACTCGAGCATATTCTCGTACCTTGAAACTTAAAATGTCAGCTGTAGCCAGCGATTCTCACGTAACTTGAACCGCTTTGTACTTGTTTGGAGTTTATCTATCTTTCTCTGACAATTGTTACTAATTTTTGCCCGATTTATCTCTATTTGGTTTCACGCTGACAGCACATTGACCTCAATTTGTTCTATTTTAGTGTGTTTTGAGTAGATTTCTAATCCCTGATACAACGTAGTACGATAAAAACTGAATATAACTGAGGTTAAGAGATAGGAAAAAGCAAACGAATCATGATAATGGAAATAGATAACACTTCGTAACAAATGTTGTAAAGAAATGTTTGTTTAACATGATTTTTTTTCAGTGTCAAATACTAAATTTAGGGCGCTCTTTCGACAAATGTACCATCGCAGAGTTAGACTTAATAATGTTGTGAATGGCTCTTTCACTTACATATCTTAAGTGATTTATTTGATATATCCAAAATATTTTCCACGGTTGTATATTTTAACCCATTAACTACCAAATTATTTTATTCGTATTTTTTTGGCTTTGCCAGGTGTCTTAGGTGTTCAAATAATATATAATTAAAATTTTCTTCATATGTGAATTATTTTAGAAACTGTTTATCCTTTTCTATATTTACCCTTTTCTATTCAATTGCAATAACAAGCATTTTAGTTTTTTTTAACTATGGTATCAAATGTGAATGTGTATGAAATACCAGTGAATGATATAGATGGAAAATGCAGAAAAAAAAATCGTTTTCAAAATATTCAATATTTTTGTAGTTCAAAAATTGCGATTTATGACATAAAATGCCCTCTAGTATTAGCCATAACTAACAATGACAAACTTTAACTACTAAATATTGTTAAACACACTTCTGCAAATGCAGTGTGCATAAGTAATTCCCTTTAAATGCAACGAACAACCGGCAGTAAGACTGTTTTTAGCATATCCCCAAATAGGGCTCATAGCAGGCAATAGGTTCAATAGAGAAGATGACAATCTGTACGATATTGTGATCGAAGACTTTATTTTGGAACTAAGCTAATATAACAAAGACTTGTGAAAAAGTCAAATTCTTGGTACTCTGAAGTATCTATTGGTGACTAAGGCAAGCCTTGACTCCTCTTTCGAAATGCTTAGGGTATACTGGACGGTGTCGGTATACCCTGGAACCGAAGTTCCCAACCGGAGTCTATATGACCCTTTTAAAACATTGAATAGCCATAAGGGGTCCATCTGAGTAAAACAGGAATCAAAGGGGTCCATAAGCAAAACATGATAAAAAAGTCCACTACCCCAGATGGATGGTTATGAAACGTGAGACAGGTTATATTCTTTGTCCTCAGAATATCGAAAAAGCCGTTGTCTGCTATTTCCGCATAACATATTACAAAGAGTAGGAAGGTTAATGCAATAATAAATATTGTTATAACTCATCCCCGCGATAAGAATCATACTTGGGAACGTTAAATATTGCAAAGCAGTCTTTTGCGAAGTCTGCTAAAGTTTTGTTTACCCTTACTTTCTATAAGATCGAAAATAATTTTGGAGAAGCTTTTCAAAGAAATTTTCTTTATATTTCCAAAGCTAGCTCATGCCGAGGTCAGAAGTGGAATATTTGATGATAAATCTCAAAGTATGTATGTATGTATGTATCTATGGATGGATGGATGGATGGATGGATGGATGGATGGATGGATATTGTGTAATAATAGCAGTCGAAACTCATATCTGATTAATGTCCATTCCTAAACTTAGAAAACTATTTATATTCGAAAGTGTCAATAAAGTAATGACATTCGCAGCTGTGTCAGCTGCTGCGATGTCTGTCAGCCTATTGGTTGAACAATCTACAATTCGTAGACTATTTCCGGCATTATTCTGTATACCGCTACACAAATATTAGCTAGTTAGTACTACTAAATATGAATTTTTATCTTTAGCTAGTAAAAGATATATGTAATACGTGCATCATTGGCTTACAGTGTGGTTTTTAATTCTTTCCTCCGTATAATCTTAAGGGGAAATGGGCCCCACATTGGACCTTGAGCTTCATGTGTTATCAGAAATTATGTTTCAGTTTTTCCACACAAATTGCTTATATCACATATTCGCTGATACATGGGAATATTAACATATTTATAGGTTACACGTCCAAATTCCTAACAGGGGTTATAGGAATAATGTATATCTTCAATCAGTATGAACTTAGAACATCGTCAGAAGTGCTATTTTATAGATATACATAATATTCATTCTAAACTGGGTTTATCGCTCGAAGATAATTTGCTAACATTCACAATTTGCAATATAAGTTCTTTCACTTCACCAAATATTGTTTAGACTTGCTTAAAGCATATTCTCACTATGCTGTGTGAAAAATACTGCAAAACATTTTTTTAAAGATCGACATATATGTAGCAAATAGGAGGAGTTTTTTTCAAGAATTACTGCCCTGAATTTGTATGAAATATTGATGATCAGAGAGTGCCATAGACTACTGTGAGGCTAGGGGTGTAGACACCAATAAGCCTCGGTACAACTAATGTTCAGTTGTCGGCAGTCATGCCATCTGATAAAAAATTATGTGATATTGATTTTATTTAGTGAAAGGAGTCAGAGCAAAACCGGTAATCTTTTACAAGTTCGCCAAGTCAGATGATGGAAAAGAAGCAAGAATCCCTTATTCGTGCTACAAGATGCAACGCATAACGATATCAGGTTATCTGCAAACCCGATTATTTATGCAAGTATCTGCACCAAGGTTCACCGAGGTCAGATGGTGATGTTTAATCTGATGACAAGACGCAGAAAAAAATGCAAAGAAGCTGCTTATGGTGTGAAACAAGCTTTTCAGTCTCACTCCTCATCCCCCCACGTATATCTATATTGCAAATTAATACTGACCCTGTAACTGCATTAAAACACTGAAATAGTTTAGTTCTCTTTTTCTTTCCAATGCTTAACAAAAACTAAGTATAAAATAAGACAAATCAGTTCTATACTTTGAATGCTTTGTCTGTTGCATGTATTCTAAGGATCACTCTGACTTAACCAATACGGATTAATCAAACCACGTAGAGTAGCTAAATCATGACAGTGGTATCAGGCAATTCATGAGCTACACCACTCTGTCATAGTGGATCTCAAGGCTACAAGTTACTATAACATATTTTGAATGCTTATACAAGTAAAGTTATGTTTCATATAATATTCTTATAATATTCTTCAATAACCACGTACATTTTCATTCTAGAAATGATTGTTTCTGATTTAAGCAAAAGGCCATAAAGTTTTAGGGGAGGGAGGTTACTTGCTATTCAAGTTCTGGACAGTCACTTTATTTTATCGGTCCTAGAATGTCTATAAACATTCAAACCAAATAATGATATCTTGAAAGCATTTGATACGTTGGTTTCAGAACAGTAACCTATTCTAGGGAATACGTCTCTTACGCAATATCTTCATCAGTTAATACATTTCAAATATGTACACAAACACGCAGACACACACACATGGATAGATAGAGAAATAGATAGATATATAGATAGATAGATGTAAGTTTTGCAAAATGTTTCAAAAAAGTGGTTTTGGTAGAAGAGAAAAAACAAACAAACAAAATACATACCTGAAATTGCAAGACGTACAAGTGAGAATAGTTTGCCAAATATTGTCCAAAAGAGGAAAATGAGCGTAGCATACATAAAACATATACAGAGGATTAATAAACCGCCAAAACTGACTTGACTCTCGTTTTCTTTCATAAATGCGGTCGTTTGAGACATAACTGATGGTCGTCTCCGATAAAGGCAAGGAGTGGAGAGATCGTTGGAATGTTCTCTAGAACATTTGTTGCTAACACCAAATTCATCGACATCGATGTCTGAGACATTAGTTTGGAACACGTCAGGGCTGAAAGGAAATGAAAGAGAAAAATGAATTCAGGAAAACGTTTTGCAAATCATAGTAGAAACGATAGCTGAAGAAATCTAAGAAAATGGGAGATAAATTTTCGTTTTCACGTGCGTGTGTGTGTGAGATGTATAAGCACACGCGCGCACATGCACAGACACACACACACACAACACACACACACACACACACACACACACACATATATATATATATATATATTATATATATATATATATATATATATATACAACCGGCTAGTTAAGAAATAGCTTCGAGCTCAATCTCATTGCATGACAATTTGCCTTCTGCAACAGTTCTGATTAACCAATACCTTATGAATGAATTTGTTTGAAGGAGACTATATAGATTCCCGGTGTATATGTGCGTGTGTGTGCGCGCACACAAAACTGTATAATGGCGAATTTTTGGTAAAAAAAACCCAGGCTGCAATCCAAATTCAACTTCAAATCTAATGCTAAACACGCAAATCCACTTTTCCTCTTAATGCTTGCAACTTCTCCTAAGCCATCTCTCTTTCATATGTCTTGAGTATGACATGAAAATGCATTCAGGAGTTCTGGCGTCGTGAGGAGCATGAAACTACTCCTTAATTACCATTACTTCCAGCTTCGTTCTGACCCGGAACGGTATTATTTGTCAGGGTCCCATCTATGAGTTAAGTACACTTTTGTAAGGATGGAATGATCTCCTTAGCTGAGGTAAAAGCAATCATTGTCGAAGAAAGAAAACTTCTAAATTAATACCCTTTTGCAACATTCCCTAACCCAGCAGAGAAGGGTATGGCTGATGGAACTAACATGGGGCATATCCTTTCGAGGTCGATGAAATAAGTACCAGTTATGTAGTGGGGTCAATACAATAGACTAGCCCCATTCCCCCTACATTCTATGGAGGCAAAAATCCCATGTTAGTGTGCATTCTGCTGCAGGTGGAGATAGCGGGAAATGAATGTTTTCGTATATATATCAGCATGCATAAGCTCAAACTGATTATCAATTGCATTAATCTCCATAAATATATCTACTGTTCCAGAGGATTCGATAGCTTTGGGGCTTCTCCATCCTTTCCGTATTCGACTACTGATAGAACAAAAGAATAGTTATTGCAAATGATATGCACTTTGGGATTATCTCTTTCAAGTTTTCTTTAGTTAAGTTAATCTATTTCAAAGTTATTCAAAGTTTCTTGTTTTAATCTATTTTAAAAGTTATCAAAGTTTCCTGTTAATCTATTTTAAAGCCTATCTATTATTAGTTCGGTCATGAAACAGGACAGCTGACAAAATAGTTATAGCAGATATAAATGCTAATAATATTTCTTCATTTCCACAGCAATAAAAGTGATTTTTGCGATTTTAGCATAGGAGTTTTCGGTTCCCTTTAACTGAATTACATTAATCAAAATTCATGCATATATCCGTATGATAAGGAGTTTGCAAATCCAGTATCCAAGATACACTTTCAGCTTCATACCTATTAATATTGGAGTAACAGGGTACACATCAGCCCATTTAGGGCGAAGTATAGCTGAACTTGGAATCTGGTTGGGGAGGACGCAAATCCTTAATTCATACATCAAAAATTATCACGATAATATTTGGTTCAACTTGCACCGGCATCTATGTAATTGACATATATCCTCTCCCGAAATTGCTAGCCTTGTTCCAAAATTTGAAACCATTATTATAATGTGGAATTCTTCCCTCAATGGCAACCAAATGACCCGAAACCTTATAAACCAGGGGAAAATCCGAAGCTGGTGCAATGTTCTTAGCTAATCGAGAGCATAGGTCTCTAAGTTTTTCAAAGGCGCTCTTGAACGTGAAGAACAAAGAAAGAATAGAGGAAGAATAAAATGGAAAGGAAAACAAAGGACATATTTGAAATTCGAAAATAGAAAATCTAAAAGAATAAAGATTAAATTGCGACAAAAAGAAAGCAAAAATGTAAAATAAAACATAAAAATTCTTTGAAAATAGAAAAAGGAAAAAAAATGTGCAATCAACTTACAACATGGTGTTGTTTCACAGAATAACCGTTAGAGACAAAAGCGAGTGAATTGTAAACTCAATTGTTTTTCTTTAAAACAAAAGAAAAATGCTCTCTTAACCGAACATATAAATTAGCTTTTGCTGAGATAAGTTAACCGGTTCACTAGCATGAGCTACGTAGGGGAATACGGAGAACAAATGTTCGCTTGCATTCCTCTTTGATAACTGAGCACTTTTATAGATAGACCTGATAAGTATTATAACTATGTACCACTACGACTGCTACTAATGCTACCACCACCACTACCACTACCACCACCACCACTACAACGATAGCCAATGCTGTAGTTTCCAGTTTTCGACAACGTGAACGACCGAAAGGTGAAGGTTATCGTTTTGAAAACCGCCTACTTCACTCCTACTTCACTCCTACTTCACTCCTACATCACTCCTACTCCCACACTTGACTTTATGTTCGTTTTCACTTATTTTCTTTCTCTTTTTTTTCCTTTCTTTCATTTGTTTTTTCTCTCTCACACTCTCCTTCCTCTTCAATCACAACGTCACCGCGTGATCATTGCAAGTAACTTTACACTTAGTTAATGTCGCCGGTATTGAGTGTGTGAGAACTAGAGAGAGAGAGAGAGAGAGACAGACAGACAGACAGACAGACAGACAGACAGACAGACAGAGATATCAAGAGTGTGTAAAGAGAAAGAGAGAAAGAAGTATGGAAGAAGAGGGGGAGAGAGAAACAGCGAGGGACTGAGAGGCAGAGAGATGGAGCGAGAGGTAGAGAGAGAGAGATGTAGGAGGGGCATTCAGGCCGCCAACCTAATTTGATCTTTTCGCCCGGTGAATCGATAGCTGTCACTATCTCTATGTAACACACACGCGAGCACGTGCGCGCGCATACACATACACACACACACACACATATATATATACATACATACATATATACATACATACATACATATATACAAACATATGTATATACACACATACATATATATGCATATTTTTTCTGTAGATAGATAGATAGATAGATGCATGTATGTGTGTATTTGTGTGTATTATATACAGGCACACACATATATGTATATATATATATATATATTACGTATATATATATGTGTGTGTGTATGTGTATATATATACATATATAATTATAGATATAAGTATATATATACTTATATAATTATAGATATAAGTATATATATACTTATATATATATAATATATATATATATATATATATATATATATATATATATATATATGTATGTATGTATATATATACACACACACTCATATGCACACACGCATTCAGACAATCTTTTTAATCTACATCCTTTTTATGTCACAAAAAGTAAGAATCCTTAGTATTAAAAAACTGACTTATAAATACATTTCTATTGTTGTTTAACCCCAGGTCAACCCCGAGTGAGCAGAGTTATAAGGAAAATTTTTACCGCCGTGACCATCGCGACTTTCTGTACATCAAAGTCTTCACGGTCCTGATTAAAGTCTTCCTAGTTAAAGTGTCACTAAGAATATCTTAAGGCATCGATAGTTTGAGTCCTACCACTTTCGTTGATCAGTCCCTTTGCTCCCAGATCGTGGTGCTGAACCCAGAGCACATTAGATACTGTAGTCTCAGATACACTAAACGGACTGGATGGTCACAGCTGAAACGCTTTTAGTCATTGATCAGCTTCGATCTGGGAGAAAAGGGACTGATCAACGAAAGTGGTAGGACTCAAACTATCGATGCCTTAAGATATTCTTAGTGACACTTTAGCTAGGAAGACTTTAATCAGGACCGTGAAGACTTTGATGTACAGAAAGTCGCGATGGTCACGGCGGTAAAATTTTTCCTTATAACTCTGCTCACTCGGGGTTGACCTGGGGTTAAACAACAATAGAAATGTATTTATAAGTCAGGATTCTTACTTTTTGTGACATAAAAAGGATGTAGATTAAAAAGATTGTCTGAATGCGTGTGTGCATATGAGTGTGTGTGTATATATATACATATATGTATATATATATATATATATTATATATATATATATATATATATATATATATATTATATATATATATATATATATATATTATATATATATATAAGTATATATATGTATATATATATATATATATATATTATATATATATATATACACATATAACATGTACGTTTGTAATTATGTATATTTCTGTGTGTGCACCTGTCTTTGTCCTCCATGATGGCTTGAGAACCGTGATATATTAATGTTCCTGTAACTTTAGCGGTTCGTCAAAAAGACCGACGTAATACATACCAGTCTTTAAAAACATAATTACTCGGGTCGATTCATTCGACTAAAAATTCCTCAAAGCAGTGTTCCAGCATGGCCGGAGTTAAATGACTGACACAACTAAAAGGTGGTTTGAAGAAGATTTCGTACATGGGGGACCTTTTTAGTACAGGAGCCGAATTAGAAACACATAAAAAGTTGCAGATTTAATTTTTGCAGAAAAAAATAACGTATCTCGGAATTCACCACTTTGTAGATATGTGCAAAGCCTGGTGGTCAGGGAAATCACTTACAATTGCAATATCACGTTTTCGAGAAGGCAGCGAGCTGGCAGAAGCGTTAGCACGCCGGGCAAAATCTGCCGCTACTTTCTGAGTTCAAATTCCACCGAGGTCGACTTTGCCTTTCATCCTTTCGGGGTCGATTAAATAAGTACCAGTTGCGCACTGGGGTCGATATAATCGACTTAATCTGTTTGTCTGCCCCTGTTTGTCCCCTTGTGGGTAGTAAAGGAATAGGTATTTCGTTTGTCTTTACGTTCCGAGTTCAAATTCCGCCAAGGTCGACTTTGCTCTTCATCCTTTCGGGGTCGATTAAATAAGTACCAGTTACGCACTGGGGTCGATCTAATCGACTTAATCCCTTTGTCTGTCCTTGTTTGTCCCCTCTATGTTTAGCCCCTTGCGGGCAATAATCAAATAAGAAACGTTAGCATGTTCGGCGAAATGCTTAGCGGTATTTCGTCTGTGTTTAAGTTCTGAGTTCAAATTCCGCCGAGGTCGACTTTGCTTTTCATCCTTTCGGGGTCGATAAATTAAGTACCAGTTGCGTACTGGGATCGATCTAATCAACTGGCCCCTTCCCCAAAATTTCGGGTCCTGTGCCTAGAGCAGAAACGAATCTCACGTTTTTGATACCCGAAATGGGTGATGCTTTTGTGTTCAGAACAAAACATTTCATTTCACTTTGATATTTAAAGTTTGGTACACACCGTGCACCGGTACAAGCAATGTCGATTTGAAGGATGGAGTGAACTAATGTATATCACAGACATTTGATCACTATAAGCGAATCATCTGTATAGTTTCTTCAATAAGAAATTGCAGGACACTCATGTGGTGTTTATAACAGGAAAGTGCACCGTAAGATCATACAAAGCAGCCGTAATTGAATTTATAGAATGCATTCATTGACTAATTAGTTATAAAGCTTTTAATACTGAAACGTAGAATGTATGTGGTGTTAAGATTAGAAGTACGACATCGCTTAAAGAAATCCATTTAACGCCCTAGCAAAACTTAAATAATAGTGCCCATATCGAGACCATCCCATTGTTTCATGGACGGGTCAGAAAGACATAAATGCTGGTTGTGCAATAATTGATAAAATATTCCGTTTTTATCAAGGCCTCTCTCTCAGAGCAAATCACATAACTAAATTAAATATAGCATGGGTTTTTTTTTGTCTATTCTATTTATGAAAGCAATTTAATTAATTGATATCGATATAAACAATTTATTTTCTTGTAACAAAGGAGACAGTGGAAAATTGCAAATTTTCAACATAGTTTTAAAAGAAATTAAATTAGTATTTCGTTTTTAACAGTTGGAATCGAAAAAGAAAAGCTATACATAATAGCGTGTTAATTTTGAGTTTAAAAATCTCGAACATTTGTCATGTTGGCAGAATTATATGGATTCGTGTCCCATGGGCAGCCTTGGTCATTTTCTTTCCAAAGATGTTTTTGTTAATTCAATGCACACTCTTATTTATGGCTTACTAGCAGTATCGCCCGGCGTTGCTCGGGTTTGTAAGGGAAATAACTATATAAGCATTTTTAGAGATGTAAAGTATAATAGTCATCTCAATATGGCTAACCACAAAAGGGGGTGTTACTGTAGCTTTTTACGTTCTGAGATTTAATGATGCATTTTTAGAGAGTTACTTCCCTTATATAATAGCAAAAACAATGCATTAAAAATGGGTGAAAATGATGGCAATTTTTTTTTAAATCGTAGACTCATCGTAGACGCGCGCTAATACCCAGAAGGGCTCGATATGAATCACGACTATAAGATACCCGCTTTTGGTTACACTGCACTGCAAAATGTGGGAGTAGTTAGGAATCAAAATCGTAGGAGACAGACACACAACTTCACTTTTATATATAAAGATTTACACGCTGTTATTTATAGCTTTTCTACTTCAAGTTCAAACAAATTATTTCACGTTTTCTCGATGTTTCTAAACACGACATCCACAAAATCTATTATTTTACTATTTGCACCATGGCATATCGGTATATCATCCGGTATGAGGAGAAAGATACATTAGTGCTTCCTTCCTCTGATACCCTTTATACCCGCTCATATTGTTTAATGTTAATGCACGTCAGCCCTCTCGTCTACCAACGTAAAATTACTGTACCTGATGGTATATAAGAGGCACTTTCTGTTCCAAAAACCAAAAAGAAAAATTTCTCAAAATTCGCCCCAGTCCTATCTACGAAGTTGGGTTCCCCATAAGGTTTAAAGCAGTAAAAACATTTTATCCTGAATATGCGCTGCTGTAATGTGAGTGCATCTAATACGCACTTAAAAAACATCTTTAAAAATACCCTTTGGGTTCTATATGCAGCCTGCATGTTTTAATGCACAAAAGACATATTTTCTTGAATATGCGCCGCTGAAATTCTTGTACGTCTAATATACGCGTCTGTCTTTTATGCCATCAAATACGTTAATTTGGCTTTGGTTTTGGTTTGGTGTGGTTTTGAATGCTCCAACATGTTAGATGGTTTGCAAGATTTATTCTTATCTTTATTCTTATCTTATCTATAAGGCGGGTTTATTTATTTCCACGGTTTTTAACATAGAAAAAATCTCAGTAGGGTTAGATACAATGATCAGGAGAAATAATTTAGAGTTATGCACAATTATTCTCTGGTCGAACAAAGAAGATATCTCCAACTATATAGCCGTCATCAGCATAGCCTTTGCTATTATTATCCATAAGAATAAGGCGGCGAGCGGGCAAGACCGTTAACACGCCGGGGAAAATACTTAGCAGCATTTAGCCCATCCTGACTTTCTGAGTTCAAATTATTCCGAGGTCGACTTTGCTTTTCATCTTATCGGGGTCGATAAATTAAGCACCAGTGAAACATTGGGGTTGATGTAATCGACTCTAGGCCCCGCAACCAAATTTCAGGCCTTGTGCCTTTCGTAGAAAGACTAGCGAGTAAGTTTTTCTTGGTTAAATTTCTCAAAAGCTAATATCTTTTGTATTTTCCTGCTCCATCGAATTTACAAGCTTTCAAAACTGCTAAGCCATTCAATTTTTTATATGAAAGTAACACTCGATGGTAAATAAATATTTCAGCGAAGAATCAGAAGCTTTATCTGGCTCTGGCATCACACCAAAGAGAGTTTTACATATTCGTAGTTCGAAACTGGGATATTGCAAATCTCAAGACCTCTTTTGAAATTAATCCAAAACACTGGAACTGAAGACTTTGTAGTCTTCATCGCCACCGATTCTGTTTCCTGTTCTTTGAAAGTTGGAAAATGTACAAATGTACAACGCAATGTTTATTTTCGGTTAAGCTGCAGACAATTGCAGTATTGATTCCAAGCTGCTGATATTGGCAAGTGAGGTTACTGAAGTTACTTCGATTCCTGTAACCAGATCATTTATGAGATTAGTGACATCGACCCAAGATGGCAAATGGCATATCCACTTTTCCTTCTGTGATGCCTTTAATAGCTATATTTATTTTATAGATTGTTTCAGTCGTCAGACTGCGGCCAAGCTGGAGTACCACGTTGAAGAACTCTTTGTCGAATGAATCGATCCCAGTTCTTATTTTTTAAAGCCTGGTACTTATTCCATCGGTCGTATTTTGCCGAACCGCAAAGTTACGGGGGCTTAAACAAACCAACGCCTCATGCCAAGCGGTGGTGGGGGTCAACCGTGCGCACACACACACAGAACACACACGATCACACACGCACACTCATACATACATACATACGTACGTACATATATATATATATATATATATGTGTGTGTGTGTGTATGTGTGTGTGTGTGTGTATAAAGTTAACGGTTTGCAGCCGTTTACTCAACATGCAGGAATTGAACACCTATTTTGTATATTTTAAACTACCTCTGACGAGATTCCAAATAATTTTTAATTTTAATTTCATTAAGTAATTTTCTGAAGGTCTTAAACTGAAACAGCTATAAGAGAGGTTTCTCAAATTTTTAATTAATAATAATAATTCATTAATTATTTTTCTAATATATATATAATATATATATATATATATATATATATATATATATATATATTATTATAGATATATATATATATGTATCTCTCTCTCTCTCCCTCTCTATCTATCTATCTCTATCTCTCTCTCTCTCTCTCTCTGTATATATATATATATATATATACGTACACACACACATATATATATATACACACACACACAAACACACAAGACATACCTCTCCGTCTACGAAATCCTCTCACAAAGCTTTGGTCGGCTGGAGGATATTGTAGAAGATATCCTTCACTGTGGAACTGAACGATATGGATGGAAAGCAAGCATCTTACCACACAGCTACGTCTGCTCCTGAAAGAGTTGCATTTCAACTTAATTTGCATAGAAATACTTGTTTTTCTTTTAGTTTAATCAGTGAACCTTAAAACAGTACACTAAATCGCAGCTCCGAGATCCTTCGAGATGGCTTTATATTCTATGTGACTCATCCTGTATCTTTCGTTGTTTAATACATATCATTACCGCCTATATCATATTGCTTATTTTTAGAGAACATACACATATTTTGTAGGTAAATAAGACAACGATACATTATTAAGGTATGAAAATCAGGTTCACATTTCTCCAATTCTTTTCTCGATTAAAATAAAAGTCATTTTAAGATCCTGTTGTTGATGGAGCACCATTCGTAAATAGTCCGTTGTCCGTACCGTTAATTACAATCATTTATTCCTAATTGAACCTAGAAAAGAACGTTGATCGTCTCTAGCTGTTTCACGCATCGATTTTAAAGCCAGTAACTCACCTGGTATCGTAAAATTAGTCGTTAATCGACGTACAAATATCAACAACTGCGTATATATTTCATCCCATATTTTAAAGTTTTTCTTCAACTCTAAAGCTTATAAAGCTGGTTACTCGGTTTCCAGGGGGCGTATAAGTAACTGACAGCACAGCATTCGCCTGAAAATGGGTGCCGGTCCGTTGCAGGATTCAAGACCAACAAATTTCAGAGAAGTGAACAAGTAGATTACATCGACACCAGTATTTGACTGGTACTTTATTTGATCGACCTCGAAGGGTTCAGAAAATAATGAACTGCGGGAAATGCTGCAATGCATTTTATGTTCCAACGATTCTGTCAGCTTGCTGCCTTAATTGTCTCATATACAGCCATAGAATAAATTACGATGCTATTTGTTTCAATATCTGGATATCGTTAGCCATATAATTTATACGGTTATAGCACGTAAAAATATCAACAGTTGAACCGTATCTATCAATATATGTCGTCTCGTATACAGCTACCCAGTAAAACCACAACTTTCTCTGTTGCCTGTTTCAAGATTCCATGGATATTGTTAAGAGTAATATCTATAAATACTGACTACGATATCCACGCTCACTTTTTTTTAACTAACATTTTTATTTTTCTGAATTAAAACTTTGTACAACAGTAACTATCCACACATGAGCAGATTCACCTTCACTGTGCAATTTCGCTTCTTTTAAAACTAGATCATATGTTTCATAACTAGATTATTGTTTGCACGCAGATTTGTTTTTCAAAATACTCAATTTCACATGATCAATACGCAGTAACGTTCGTGATTGTACATTTTCAAAACTAGAACCGAATACTTAAAATGTATGCTACACATAAACATATACATTCACATGCAAACACACACATCTACACCCACTCACACACAAATACACATTTCCCTTTTCTTCTACAAAAACACAATTGTCTAACAAAGCTTTATTAAACAAAGAACTCGCTTGGAGGATTATTTATATATGTATATGTGTATATATATATATATATATATATATCGTGACGTATTTTTGCCATTTCAATATGGCTAACCCCTAAGGGTGGATGCTACTGTAGTTTTTAGCCCCTGGAAGACACACTCCTCCAGCTGGCCATAGACACACTATCTGTGTCCTGTCAGTATTTGCAAAGGGAAGTCATCTTTCCCGTCTTCAACTTATGATACACACGGACTCGAGTTTCGAGGTATTGACCTCTCATCACGTGTGACAATCATAGTTGTCGCCGAGAATTAGATTTCCTTCACAAATACTTATACTTTTTCCAGCGTCCACTGTCGCTGATATTGAAAAAGTGAAATCAAACAAGATAAATATCAAAGTGATTTATATACAGTAGCGGTAACACATCGTGACGTATTTTTGCCATTTCAATATGGCTAACCCCTAAGGGTGGATGCTACTGTAGTTTTTAGCCCCAGGAGGACACACTCCTCCAGCTGGCCATAGACCACTACTGTGTCCTGTCAGTATTTGCAAAGGGAAGTCATCCTTCCGTCTTCACTTATGATACACACGGACTCGAGTTTCGAGGTATTGACCTCTCATCAGCGTGGTGACAATCATAGGTTCGCCGAGAATTAGATTTCCTTCACAAATACTTATACTTTTTCCAGCGTCCACTGTCGCTGATATTGAAAAAGTGAAATCAAACAATGATAAATATCAAAGTGAGTTATATACAGTAGCGGTAACACATCGTGACGTATTTTTGCCATTTCAATATGGCTACCCCTAAGGGTGGATGCTACTGTAGTTTTTAGCCCCAGGAGGCACACTCCTCCAGCTGGCCATAGACACACTATCTGTGTCCTGTCAGTATTGCAAAGGGAAGTCATCCTTCCCGTCTTCAACTTATGATACACACGGACTCGAGTTTCGAGGTATTGACCTCTCATCAGCGTGTGACAATCATAGTTGTCGCCGAGAATTAGATTCTTCACAAATACTTATACTTTTTCCAGCGTCCACTGTCGCTGATATTGAAAAAGTGAAATCAAACAATGATAAATATCAAAGTGAGTTATATACAGTAGCGGTAACACATCGTGACGTATTTTTGCCATAGTACCACCTATTCCGGAAGTGTTTAATATTATATACTCTACAAAAGTCATTTCAAATCTTTAATTAAAATACACAACCGCATCGTGAATGTTACCAAAATTATGGTCAACAGAATTGTATTTAAGCCTTATGCAGTATTGAAAGCAACTTATATTCAATTACACGCGATAAAATCTGGATTTCTGGTAGACCGGCTAAAGTGTGTGTCAGCGACGTTAAATTAACAGGAGAGTTCGTGCAATGTGGAATGAATATGTAGACGAATAACTTTTTTTTTGCACTCTCTGTTGAAGAAGAGAAGTCCGAAACGTTAGACTTTCTGCTTCTCACAACCAGTGACTTTATTAACCAACCCACGAACTCTCCACTTTGCATTAAAATGAAGTGATTATGTGACGATGATAGATTCTCCCGTCGTCTAACAATTACTGTGTTTACAACGGTATATCTTGTAAACTATTGGCCATGGAAACACCGCTGACGACATCATATTCGTATCTAATATCAAAATTAAATCTGCTTGGTGGTAACCAAATCCCTTCCAGCTATTGTTGTTTTTGTTGTTGTAAACCTCCAGGTAAGGCATCATCAAATGCATCTGTCCTGAGAGGCATTTCAGCCATATCGATTCGCTCTTCTGTCAAACTTTGTGTGTCTTAAACTACATTCTTTAACGTGTCTTTCCTTTGCAATTGTTGGTTATTATATGAGGACAGATTTATCTGCTATTTTACCGATACGAATGACCATGCAGGCTACGTTCTTGGATTAAACACTGCAGAAGGTATTGAATTCAACACTGAAATTAACGAAACGCTTGTTAGTTTTACAGCGCTGACATACCTCTCAGAGTTACACTGCACTTCATCTATGTTTGTTTGTCTCTACAGAGCTACACAAAAGCACCAATTAAAATCTAAATATTAGTCACGAATACATTACAAATTCCATGACAAGATAAAAACCGTTAAAATTCAGAATAGTTCCATTTCTAACTAGTTTGAATCGACCCTCTGTATCTATTAATATTTTAAAGGCGGCGAGCTGGCAGAAAAGTTTTCGTATTTCGTCTGCCGTTACGTTCTGAGTTCAAATTCCGCCGAAGTCGACTTTGCCTTTCATCATTTCGGGGTCGATAAATTAAGTACCAGTTACGCACTGGGGTCGATATAATCGACTTAATCCGTTTGTATGTCCTTGTTTGTCCTCTCCGTGTTTAGCCCCTTGTGGGTAGTAAAGAAATAGGTATTTCGTTCTGAGTTCAAATTCCGCCAAAGTCGACTTTGCCTTTCATCCTTTCGGGATCGATGAATTAAGTATCAGTTGCGTACTGGGGTTGATGTAATCGACTGGCTCCCTCCCAAAAAGTTTCGGCCTTGTGCCTAGAGTAGAAAAGAATATTTAATCACTCTTAAGATATTCCTGGTCACTGAATATGTGTTGTGTTTACAACGTTAGAGTAGGTATTCACAAGGAAGGATACAGAGCAGCCATATTAGTATTAATAACTCAGTTAAAAATTAATCACAGGGTGCTCCGTTAAATTTAACTCATGATTAGTTGATTCAAGCAGACAGTTAAGTAACAAATTCTGATGCCACACTCAATGCCCGTATGATGACTGAATCTTTAGTGATAACCCAACGATC
>NC_043005.1:77943647-77961147 GCF_006345805.1 Octopus sinensis | reverse complement strand
AATGGTTAAATAAATAAGCAAAGAGAATTAAACAATATTTCATAAAGAAATAAAATCATGATTGCTCTTATAGGGGAAACTCCATTAACTAAATTTGAAACTTAAAACATTAGGACCAGGTGCCTATAATACATTTATCATGTTAAATATTTAAGTTTAAAAAATAGAGTAAATAGATAGAAAATGTATTTATCTATGAAGATATAAGTTAGCTTTAATAAAAAACATTAATAAACTATAGAATATCTTTAACCTAGCTATACTCTAACATTTAATTACCAAACTATTTCACAAAACAATCACACTTAATATTTTTAGATTTTAGTTCACATATAAAAATTATAAAATAATGAAATTATAAAATTATATAAAAGTACGTACCTAAATTATAATCAACAAATATAGCAATTAGAAAGCCATATTTTTTCAATCATTAAACATATAAATAAATGAATAAATTACTCCATTATTACTTAAATAAATATTATAGATATCATTCCGAAAATATTTATGAAATAAAAAATAAAAAATTCCAGAACTAAAAACGTATTACTTATCGTTTATAAAATTATTTGTGAAAAAAGTACTTATTATTATTATTATTATTATTATTATTATTATTATTATTATTATTATTATTATTATTAGTATTACTACTACTATTATAATTATTATTATTATTAAATTTAATAGTACTAAAATATAAAAAACATTTACTTATACTAAAAAATTTTAACAATCTAAATCACAAAGTGACAAACTAATATTTTACAATTTAAGTTCAGATATAATAATAATAAAATAATAATAACTAAATAAATGTCCGTATCTAAATTATCATTAACGAATAAAAAAAATTAGAAATTCATATTTATCAATCAATACTTATATTGATTACATTATTATTTCTTAAATAAAAATGTATACTTATCTCTCCAAAGATGTATTATGAAGTAAAAAAATTCAAAACGAAAAACATGTTTCTTAGCGTTTATAAATTTACTCGTGAAGACGTGGCTTAAAGAAATAGAACAAACAGATGAAATATACATTTTATCAATGAAAACTACAAATATATTTTAGCCTTAATAAAAAGAGAATAAAATCTCCAAGAAAGAATAAAATCACTAAACAGTAGGATATCCTTCATTAGAGGCCAAAACATTCTAAATTAACTACCACATAGCTAAATTAATTTATATAAGTATAATTTACTCTATATTCTCTATTACCCTTATACAAATTTATTTGCTTCATTTATATAAATATGGTTACGCTGGAGCCCCGCTTTTATTCGAACAAATCAACACCTGAACCCATTCTATATAGACACAGTTCTAATTCAATCAGTATCAGTTTTCTAACCACTAATTTAATATAATAAGTTAATTTAAAAACTATAAGGTAATTAATATTCATTAATAAATTATACTTATTAATTAAATAAACATCTAAAATAAATCTAATTCGAAATATATAATACAAAGTCATGTTGACTAAGTAACAAAACCCCACCACAAACCATAAAGTACAATATCACTTATACCAAATCTCTCTCTATATAAAGCTGAAGTTGTCTGTTTATGGCAGGTTTGATAGCCTTCAACTAACACTATCTCCTCCAAGACCCTTGAGTGTATGGTAGAAGAAGGCTTGCTCTACCTTCTGTTTAAAGAAAAAATTAAAATCGGACCATGTTAACACCAAACATTATTTACATCAAAAAGGTGCTTTGTTTTCTATGAAAATCCCTATATTTTACGATTTTTTGACTGCTGTGTCGCCATTTTTCGGTGTATTTCAACCCGAAAAATGTTCACTTAAATCTACATAATGCAAAATGTTTACTTTTCAAAAATTCCAATTCTAAAGGGTCGAAACAAACCCGAGCAGCCGGGCGATATATTAAATATCAAATAGATATTCAAATATCAAATAGATATTCAAAGATATTCAAAATAAATCCTAAATAATAAATTAAACTTATATAAGTAAATTAATTTATATTTAGATCTAATACTTCGTTCATTAAGGGAATAAATAAAGTACTTATCATTATGAATAAATAGTACATAAAAAGTTACTACGTATTCAAAAGTATTTAACGTTACTAAACTATTTCCTAAAATAATAATACTTATTACTTTTAATTTTAGTACACATATAATAAGTATTATAATAATAACAATAACAACACTAATAAGAAGAACAATAGTAATGAAATTACTATCTTTTAATCTATATTCATTAATTAAATTATATATTTATTAATTAAATAAACATGAAAATATAATCTAAGTATGTAAAAAATATATAGTAACGCTTTTTTACTTATATTCAAAACACCCCTACAAGACTACAATAACAATACTACAATAATTAATTATTTTATTTATTTATTTATATATTTAATAATAAATATTTAATTTAGACTTATTAATTATGTAATATACAATATATAATCACATGCTAATTTATAGAATTGATACTGCTACAAATTATAACTACAAACAAATTAGTAACAAAAATATGGTTTAAGTACTCGCTATTTATCTAAAAATGTATTATATAAGGAAGTAATTTATGTCTACATTTAATTTTACGCTCGTCTATCGAATTAACTGACTTATGATTATTAAATATTATATCTTTAAATTCACTAGATGATATTAAGCAGGAATTACTGCCTATACTATATGATTTCGCCTTACAAACTATCTCCCACTTTCAATTATACTTAATTCGTTTAGATTTAAATTCCCATATATATTTACCAAGTCCAGTAGAATTCATTAGATGTCTATTCTTAAAGGAATGCATATGCTGAGCCACTCTTAATTTAATTTTAGAAGAAGTAGATCCTATATAGATTGCGTTCAAGTTATGATTGTTCCTAATTTATGATTTGGTTTATGCCTATCATTGTTTGAATTGCAAAATGGTGTTTTTTCTCTAATTTATATATATATTATATATTAATATTGTGAAATTTGATTTAATATTAAATTGAATTTTTCCCTGTAAGTTTGGAGTAATACTCCCTATTATTATTATTATTATTATTATTATTATTATTATTATTATTATTATTATATATACACACACATTTTTCGAAATGTAATCACTTGTGAATCGTTGGCAATTTTTTCCTCCGTCATCCTTTTCTATTGGACTTTCCTTTGTTTCCAGTTTCTGAAGAAGACTTTGCTCGAAACGTAAAACCATCTTTCTTTCCTTCACTGAGCGCCTGCTAATACTTTACATGTACCACGTCCTCGCGTTCTTGTTTGTTTTTGTGTTTGTTCTTCGTTGTGCAATGCAGTCAACAGGGACAGTGCCTGAGATGGGAGAAATATGTGATCAACTGCAGAATATCGTCGAAGGAACTTTGGGCTTGGGAACAAGCAAGAACATCCTTCCTGATCAAGTCTACCTTCGACGTTGTACCCTCACCGGCGAACTTAGTCCGGTGGTACATAAAAACAACCGACGAGTGTAGATGCGGAGAGAAAGCGACAGTTAGACATGTTCTGTCAGGTTGCAGACTAGCACTTGAAAGATATACATCGCGGCATAATCAAGTCCTCGGTGTCATAAGCGCAGCACTCAAGGATAAGATCGAGAGGTACAATAGGGGAGAATACCCAAAAGTAGAAAAGCGCAAGAGAGTATACTTCCACAAGGAGGGAAAAGGTTATAAAACAAGTAAAGAATACGAGATAGACGAAAGATGGAAGGGATACTGGGAGGTGGCCACGGACTTGGAAAGACAAGTAATATTTCCTCTAATAAAATCAACAAAAGACCGGATTTAGTTCTTTGGAACAGAGACCGGAGAATGGGAATTTTACTAGAACTGACAGTACCTTGGGAAGAGAACATCGGCAATGCAGAGGATCGAAAGGAGAAGAGGTATAAAAAGCTAATCGAAGAATGCAGAGAACAGGGATGGAATGTCGAATATTATCAGCTGGCAGTGGGGGCTAAAGGCTTCATTGAAAAGAAAATGACAACGCTTTTCAAAAGATTTGTTTTTTCTAGCCCCGAGCTGCGTAAACTAATAAGGTGAGTACAGGAGGCGGTCGAAAAAGCCAGCTTCTATATATGGCTGAAGCGGGAAGACCGAAAATGGCTTGAAAGTCATAAACACGCCGACGGGAAATAACATCATTAGATGAGACAAGCTGACTGACAGGTGACGGTCGTTTAGAAAAAGCGCGGGCTAAAACTACGCGCCTTCGCTAGTCAGTTAAGGTGAGACAGTGTCACGTGACGACATGCTGGGGCTGCCTGCTGGAGCCTATGCGGCAGGTATTTAAAGGGAAAAATTTGACAAGACAGTCAGTCACCGGTTGAGAACTACACAACCAATTTCATTCAAATTTTACAAATGCCTTACTTAGGGTCCATGTAGTTTCATGGGCAAAAAATGTTCAACTTCTTGCCTAGAGCGAGCCCATAGCAATATCATATCTTCTCCACTATTTCAGTATTACGTGTTAAAAGTGAAACAAAAACATTTCTCTATTTTATGTCAGATACTTTCATTTTAACAATAAAAATAATAATAACAATTGAATTATATGTAGTAAGTAATAATTAAAATCAAACTAAAGTATAATATAATCGTAACATAACAAAAGTAAAAATAGCAATTGGTATAAAATTGCATCAATGACTTGAGCTTGAATAAGTGGTTTCACATGAATGGGAATAAATCAAAAATAAAATTAGCTTGCAGAAATGGAATAGTCCAGATGGATAATAAAAAATTAAATTAAAGAAAAGACTATTGTCTATAAAGTATACAATGTAGAGAAAAAAGAAGATTTGAACACATGGAGGAAAGCACCATTGAAAAGTGTCTTGGTGCGAATATGAAAGATATCTAATCAGAGGCGGTAAATTCGCCACAATAGAAGCAAGGTTCGAGTCAACGGAGCGTGCAAGGGAGTACTCGACTCGAACTTGCAAAGTGGAATAATTTTAATTTTACCTCTATATCTGGGACGTAGGACGTCCCGGAAAAAATTTTAAATGCCCCCCACCCCACCCCAAAAGTAGAGGTAGGCTGGATTGTAGCCACACTTCTAGACAAGAGGGAGGACAAGATACAATTGATCGAAATTACAAGAGACGGGCTAACACTTCCAGTCTGTTATATATTTTGAGTATTGTTATTACTAGCGATATCAAGATATATGCACTAGCACTATGACCCGGCAATGACGGGTCTTTAATACTAGTACATATATATATAGGTGTAGGAGTGACTGTGTGGTAAGTAGCTTGCTTACAAACCTCATGGTTCCGGGTTCAGTCCTACTGTGTGGCACCTTGGGCAAGTGTCTTCTACTATAGCCTCGGGCCGACCAAATCCTTGTGAGTGGATTTGGTAGACAGAAACTGAAAAGAGCCGGTTGTATATTTGTATATATATATATGTGTGTGTGTATATTTGTGTGTCTGTGTTTGCCGTCCTCTCCCCAACATCGCTTGACAACCGGTGCTGGTGTGTTTACCACCCCGTAACTTAGCGGTTCGGCAAAAGAGGCCGATAGAATAAGCATTTGGCTTATAAAGAATAAGTCCTGGGGTTGATTTGCTCTGTAAAGACGGTGCTCCACCATGGCCACAGTCAAATGACTGAGACAAGCAAAAGAGTAAAAAAAGTATATATATATATATATATATATATATAATATATATATATATATATATATATATGTATGTATGTATGTATGTATGTATGTATGTATACTATAAAAAATACAATATTTTTCTTTATTCTCATAAATCAAAATTATGATTTTAAGTCTC
This sequence comes from Octopus sinensis, assembly GCF_006345805.1. Taxonomy (NCBI): domain Eukaryota; kingdom Metazoa; phylum Mollusca; class Cephalopoda; order Octopoda; family Octopodidae; genus Octopus; species Octopus sinensis. The sequence continues at coordinate 77,955,327 of NC_043005.1, read as the reverse complement.
GTAATCAAGTGATATATCTGTATTACTAGACTAAAGGAGAGCTACATAAACCCATTATTTTCTGGGTGTGCAATGATCATGATAAGATCTATCACACGCTACTAAGATCTAACTGGAGGCGGGGAGGGGACATAACTAAAACCCATTTTCTGCTCCGTCCTATATGGAACATGTCATGTGTGCGCAAACACACCACGGTCGTATGATTAGACTAATATCCAGACATAACGCTATCTATGAAAATGCTCCATGCTTACAAACATAGATACAAACACATATATATACATAAATTCATACAAACATACCTTCATACGTACATATATATATATATATATATATATATATACATACATACCTGCTTACATTCTTGTATGTACTCATATAGAACACACATACATATGCGCATATATATTTAGTTATAAAAGCAAATATATTCGTTGGTGTGTGTGTGTGTGTTTGTTTGTGTATTCATTTTTATTCTTTCATTTGTTTCAGTCATTTGCTACAGCCATGCTGGAGCACCGCCTTTAGTCGAAAAAATCGACACCAGGACCTATTCTACCAGTCACTTTTGTTCAACCGCTAGGTTACGAGGACGTAAACATACGAACATCAGTTGACAAGCGATGTTGGGAAGGGGGGCCAACACAGATACACAAATATATACATACAGAAACACACACAATTATATATATATACTCAGTTTATATATATATATATATATATGTATATGGTCTGCTCGCTTAGCCAGCGGGATGGCGTCATTCGAAGGCTAAAACAATGCGAACGCATTGTGACCAGCGATGTGTAACAACATCTGATGGTCTGGGCAGTCATGTGGTCACGTGATATATATATATATATATATATATATATATATATGTATATATATATATTCAGTTTCCGTCTACCTAATCTACGCACAAGGCTTTGGTCGGCTCGAGACTATAGTAGAAGACACTTGCTCAAGGTGCCACGCAGTAGGACTGCACCTGGAAACATGTGATTTGGAAGCAAGCTTCTTAACACAAACCGACGCGTGGGCACATATGCGTATACATTGATAGACGCACACAAATATATATATACATATGTGTGTATGTATATACCGGGGTTGGACAACATAATGGAAACACCTAGCATCATAGCATCATAATTTTGAAATATGTATAAAACCGTCAAAAGCATGATTATTTTTATGTTTTCTTTATTCATTATTAATGTTGTTTAATAGGTTTTGCTAAAATTGCTGTTTCTTTTCAGATGTCATCAGAAAGAGGTAATTAAAATTCATTAAAATGACAGATCTATCGGATTTTCAAAGAGGTGAAATTGTTAGTGCTCGTATGGCAGGAGCTAGCGTAATGAAGATAGCCGAAATGTTTGGTGAATCAAGAAGTACTGTCTCAAAAGTAATAACAACCTTTGAGAAAGAGGGGAAAAAAACCTCTTCGTCGAAACAAATCTCCGGAAGAAAACCAAAACTTTCAGATAGGGACCATCAGATTCTTACCCGAATTGTTAAATAGAAGCACGAAAGTACAGCTCCCCAAATTACTGCAGAGCTTAATGAACACCTCAAGAACCCAGTTTCCATAAAAACTGTTCGCCGGGAGCTTTACAAAGCCGGATTTCACGGGAGGGTATCAATCAGAAAATCACTACTTTCAAAATCAAACGTTGCAAAGCGTTTAGAGAGGAGTAAAAACCTACAGAATTGATCCCTAGTGGAAGAATGTTATTTTCTCAGACGAGTCATTCTTTACCTTATTTATGCCCACCGGTCGAGTATATGTGTGGAGACAGCCAAAAGAAGCATTTGACCCGGACTGCCTTCTTCCAACTGTTAAACATAGAGGAGGATCTGTGATGATCTGTGGGCGGGGGGGGGGCTATATATTGGAAATCAGCTGGCCCAATGGTTTCCCTTCATGGCAGAATTAATAGTCAAGACTATTTACGCATTTCATCTGATCAAATTCATCGTATGGTTGCGGAACTGTTTCCGAAGGGGAACGCCATCTTTCGAGACGATAATGCACCAATTTACTCAGCTAAAGTTGTGTTCAACTACTCCAAGGATGTTTAGTTTGCATTTGTCAGCCACTTCCAGATGTTTCTCTTTTTCCCTAAGTGTTCTTACATTGAGAGTTCCAATTTGCAGGTACTTTTTACTATTCATAAGGTTGATTCCTCTGTTCTCGCCATCAGCTACTGTTCTTCCAGATGGATTTAAAGAAGTACCTTCATCAGTCTTTATGCAACTTGCTTGAACAGCCGGAATGTCTGAGTCAGGGGCTCTAACCCTGGTGCTGTTAACGCGTGGATTTATAGGGGTTTCGTTTGTGCATAGTATAGGAGTCACAGGGCGCTGCTCCAGACTGCTTTCTTCCAACTGTTAAACATGGAGGAAGATCTGTGATGACCTAGGGGGCTATATATTGGAAATCCGCCGGCCCAATGGTTTTCCTTCATGGCAGAATTAATAGTCAAGACCATTTAAGCATTTTATCTGATCAAATTCATTGTATGGTTGCAGAGCTGTTTCCGGAGGGAAACACAATCTTTCAAGATGATAATGCATCAATTCACACAGCTAAAGTTGTTACTGGTTGGCCCGAGCATTCTAGTGAAGTTGAACATCTTATTTGGCCACCACAGTCCCCATATCTCAATATTATTGAACATTTATTTTATGATAAATTTTAGAAAAACTAGTAATGTGTCGATATCCCCCACCATCATCGCTACAGGGACTGGAGACTGTTATAGCTGAAGAATGGAGAAATCTTCCTTTGGAAGCAATTCAAACTTTGTACGAGTCCATACCGCGTAGAATTCAAGCTGCAATTACTGCCAAAGGCGGTCCTACCCTATATCAAAATAAATTTTGTTTGAAATGTTATGGTGTTTCACTATTTTGTCCAACCCTTGTATGTATATATATATTTCTGTGTGTGTGTGTGTGTGTGTGAGTATGTGAGTATATGTGTATATATCTATATCTATCTATCTATCTATCTATCTATCTATCTATATATATATATATTATATATATATATATATATAATATATATATATATATATATATATATATATATATATATATATAGAGAGAGAGAGAGAGAGAGAGAGAGAGAGAGAGAGAGAGGAGAGAGAGAGAGAGAGAGAGAGAGAGAGAGATTGTAAGAAATAGCTGATATTGATTCAATTATCCTGTAAGAAAGCACCTTCACTATCTCTTAGAAAGTTTAACCCCTATCCAAAATTTTGTGTCCTCGAAAGATAATTTATTATCAATAAAATTATATTTAGACTAATATGTAATGTGTGTATATTTATACACCCTACTAGTTATCTTTGAAGGGCACTTAACTATTTATAACTAGTAATGGGTCTCTTTTAGATGTGCCCTGTTAATATTTTCAAATTATATAGATTATTTCATAACCTATCAATACATCATGAATTTAGCCGTCATTGGCGAGTTTTCCGTACTTCTTCCAGTATACACAATTTAGGCAGTATCACATTATAAAAACCATCTTCAAATACCGCTGGGGTCGACTTTGCCTTTCTTCCCTTCGGGGTCGATAAATTAAGTACCAGTTACGCACTGGGATCGATATAATCAACTAGTCCTCTTCCGAAAAATGTCAGGCCTTGTGCCTATAGTAGAAAGGATTATAAAAGACATCTGTGCATCATACTTAATATATGTACGCTGTTGATAAGCCTGTTGCTCTCGGTAGCACGTTGTGTCCTTGCTCAAGACACTTTATTTCATGTTTCTCCTGTCCACTTACCCAGCATATATGTACCTGTATTTCAAAGGGTCGGCCCTATCACATTCAGTGTCTCACACTGAATATGCTTGAGAACTACATTAAGTGCGCCCATATATGTAGACAGCCCCACCACTTGCACGTTAATTTCACGAACCGGCTGTTCTGTTGATCGGATTAACTGGCAACCTCGCCGTCATAACCGACAGAGTACCAAGCCAATTACTGTGTTATTTATCTTAAGATATTTTTATTTAATACCCCATCATTTGGGTATATCGAATTTTTATTCAGCCGGTCGGCTTTTCGCAACCTCAGTGAATATTCTATTACCTGAGTACCACTATTGACGGATGCCATATCCTCGTTATTAGAAGAGTAAATTGTAGTAATTCTGGTTATAGAAGGTATGCTTATATCGTTTAATACAGAAAACCGGAAAAGAGTGGCCGTAAAGAGTCTTCTTTTTAGCCCGAGAAATGGCTACGTTCGCTGCGAGTAAACGTTCCTTTGTCGAAAAATAAGCCTATTTACGGCAATCATTTCCAGTCTTCTGTAGTCAACAATCTCACCAGTTCGACAACCAGAATTACTACAATGTGTGTCCTTTCTTTTAGGTGAGAAAAATGATAAATGCCATGATAAAAATATTTTCTGCATCCATAAGTCTTATATACGTCTTGGTTTGTTTCTGTCGCTGTATCTTGGAGGTTTGGTAAAGAGGCCGATTGTATAAGTGCCATGCTTATTAAAATAAACACTGGGGTCGATTCTTAAGACTAAAATATTCCAGACAGTGCCTCAGGATGGCATCAGTCTGCTGAGTGAAACAAGTTAAAGATATATGTTTATCTATCTATATATCTATATACATAGGGGGAAAACAAGAAGAAAATTGAGAAGAAATGAATGTAATTAATATTTTATTTGTATGTTACAAAAAGATGACAGTTTTGTTTTTAAAACACAACAGTACAAGTGAATTGAATTACAGGTTGAAAGCTCAAAAAATAAAAGGAGCCTACATATATGTTTCAGTCCTATCATCCAGTTAATGGGAATTTTGAAGGTTTTGGTTTAACGCTGAGAAATTTCTTAGCATTAAAGCAAAACCTTCGAAATTCCCATCAACTAGATAATAGAACTGAAACACATATGTCGGTTCCTTATTATATTTTAGTTTATATTTTAAGCTTTCAACCTGTAATTCAACTTATTTGTACTGTTATGTTTTTGTTTTTTTTTTTCAAAAAAAACTTTCATCTTTTTCTAACATGCAAATAAATTATTATTTACATCCATTTCTTTTCCCTTTTTTCCTCGTTTTCCCCCAATACTGTACTGACAATTTCAATAATCCCGAACATATATGTATGTATGCATGTATGTATTTATGTATGTATGTATGTATGTATGTATGTATGTATGTATGTATGTATGTATGAGACAGAGACAGGGGGAGAAAAAGAGAGAGAGAGAGGGTGAGAATATGTGGATATATATATATATATATATATATATATATATATATATGGATATACGAGTATTGAACATTCATACGCCCATTTCCAGAACAAAAGAATTTAAAAACTGTGCATTAAAAATAAATTACAAATTATGCATAGTTTGTAAGCATATAATTGCATGCTCGCATTTTTATACATTTTTGGTTTGCAACAAATGCATACAGATTTGAACTCATATCTTAATGCATGGCAAGGAGACATAGTCTTTAGAAGACATATCTTATCATACATGTAAAATAGTTTAAACAAACACACACACACACACACACATACACACACACACACATACACACACACACACACATATATATTTATATATATACGGTGGGATAAAACTCACGCAGCAAAACATGTGACATTCTGTTTATATTACGTTATTATTATTATTATTATTCAGTTTGTTTGATCATGTACACGTAATCATTATTTTATCTATTTTATTAAATTTTAGAAAAGTTGAAGCATATCTTTAACAATTCCCGAGTGTATTGAACATGTTTTGCGCGTGGCCCTTGGCCCATTCTATATATTGTTGACGTCATAAAAATTTTATAATCTTTCGAGAGAATGCGAACTACTACTTTTATGGAATATCTCTAAGAATAGAGATAAAGCTTGTGAATATTGGTTTGCAAATCCCTTTTGGAATAGATGAAGTCGAAGGCTGCCCTTGGGGTTTGAACCGACATCTCCTGTAAGGCAAGACAGTCATTCTACCATGGTACTAAAGCAATCTTTCGAATTTCTCAATCCATTTTAGAAACCTTGTTTTCACCAACAAGATTGCATGTTATTTACGTCATGAGAATTTAGAAACTTCGAGAGAACCTGAAATAATTCACTTTTTATCTGTGGAACACGAAATAGATAAATCTATAAATACTCCATTCTACGGATTGGTATGAAATCTAAAATTTTGGAGAGTTACTTGTTGATTTCATCGACAACACTGCTCAAGTGTTATTTATTTTTTCGACTCTGAAAGATGAAAGGCAAAGTCGAATTCGGCGGAATTTGAACTCAGAAAGTAAAGCCGGTAAACTGCCGCTAAGCGTTTTGTAAGGATTCTTCAAAAGTTCGGATAAGGGCAGTAGTTTCGGTGGATGGAACAAGTAGATTACATCGACGTCAATGTTCAACTGGTACTTATTTTATAAGCCCCGAATGAATGAAAGCTGAAGTCGACGTCGGCGAGATTTGAACTGGGAATGTAAAGCCAGTGAAATGCCGGCAAGCATTTTGTCTGGGGTCAAATGATTCTGCCAGCTTGCCGCCTTAATAAATCTGTAAATATGATTTTAAAAGTATTTGGTTATAAAATTCGAATGCTACCCGTGGGATGAGATTCACATCTGTAAAGTTAACAGGTTTATAGCTTTATCTGCTTCGAGCTCTTCCGACAAAAAACGAATCACTTATTTTTGTATTCAACTGGTCTTTATGCCATAGCAAAAGCTCTTATATAAAATTAAATTTGAAGGTAATAATTTAAATATTTACAATTTAAAACAGGTGCGTTCTTTTTTCCCAAAGTACCAGAGGCGGTCTCAGACAAGGTGCATTAAGAAGAGTGAAGTTTTACTTAGAAGACATTAATTTTTTAGAACATTAAAAGAGAAAGAATAAGCTATTTATGTCTATGGCCTCGAAATTTATTTTCATTAAATATATTCCTTCTCCACTGAAAAAAAAAAAGAGAAAATGCTGTGGGACGTGACATTCGACGAGAAGGCTGCGTTTTGCCCTGAAAATTTGAGACAAAAATGTGCATTGGAAACAAGTTTTAGTTTCACTGTCGTTTAAGAATTGAAGTAGGGATTTATGTGGTACCCTGGACATTCTTTGTTCATCTCTCTGCACAGACTCGAGAGAATTTCATTTTTTAATTTTTTTTTTTTTTTTGTAATGACAATACAGAAAGATATAGCTGTAAATATAAACTTATTTGAGCTAATACAAGTCCTGCTAAGACTTCTTCGTGGCTCTTGGGACCGTCAAATAAGTCCCTCAACAAATTCGTTGAAAAGAAAAAGTACGTGCGAAAAGTGAGTAACTTTCTTCCTGCATTATGTGAATGACAAAATGCGGTGAGGTGGCAGAGGCGTTAGCACGCCGGGCGAACTGTCTAGTGGTATTTTGTCTGCCGTTACGTCCTGAGTTCAAATTCCGCCGAGGTCGACTTTGCCTTTCATCCTTTCGGGGTCGATACATTAAGTACCAGTTACACACTGGGGTCGATGTGATCGACTTAATCCCTTTGTCTGTCCTTGTTTGTCCTCTCTGTGTTAAGCCCCTTGTGGGTAGTAAAGAAATAATTATGTGAATGACAGTGAAAAAGTTAAGTTTTTGTTGTTTTTACTGTGGCGGCGGCGGCGATGGCAATGCCGACGGTGTTATTGTTTATTTAACTTTCCCTTCATTCTTCCCTCTTTCTGCCCTTTTTTCGTCTCCTTTTCCTTCCCTTACTTTGAACCGCATTCCTTTCTCTGATGAGAGAATCAGTAACACGACAAAAAAGTACTACCATAAACGTCACCACAAACAATCAACACAACATACAAGTTGATACAAGTTGCGCATATGCAGCATGTGTCAATCAAATCAAACAGAACATATCACGAGCACGTCAAATATCAAATTCTTTCCAGAAAACTGACCAGACATCAAGTGTGAAAAATCTAGAAAAAGCCACAACACATGGCGCACTGATTACCGTACCAACATATTTTACAACTTCAACGGTTTGGGATTTGCGTTAGTAGAGAATGCCCCCTATTCATAGAACATATTTCTAAAAGATACCATTTTCTCATGTACATCAGTGGTCTTTTGTTTCTGGATTGGTTCGCCGTTGCTTTTATTCCTTCGATAGTCTACAACGATTTTTTCAAACTGACCCTGTTACAAACATTTTCTTTCTCGGCGTTTCTCCCGTTGATTGAATATTTGTTTAATGGTTGTTTACCACAAAGTAATATTTTTTACTCTATTGGTTCTCTAACAAATTACTACACACACTGAAGTGTTGGCTATGCTTGTAGGCTTTCCCGCCAGGTGTACCGTATAACTTACCCTACGTGTATCTCGTCTGTGAAGTGGCTTGGTTGCATCTCTTCTGATCTCATTCGAGTTATTTCTTTACACTCATCTCATATATATATTTTACTGAAACATCTCTACCCGTGGCTCCAGTAATGATCTTAGCAATAGAAAAATGTGGTGAAACTTAATATTTCTTGCCTACAAATGCTTTAGATCATTTTCAGTGCCCAAGATGTGATCTACAGTCGGTTGGTTAGCTTCAACAGTATTTCCATATTTTCAGCTAACGCTTGAGGAAAGTAATACAGGAGTATCATATGAATGTTTATCAGAGTTACAGCATAAAACAACAGTTGGTTCTTTTATCCGCCTCATATTCATCACGAATCAAATAAATAAACTCGCATTGGCAGGTCTTCACAAAATCATTCAAAGGTGTTCTATGGTACGTGAAATAATTATTTGCCACATGATACGTGTAATAATAATTATTTGACTCGCTTGGTTAGAGTGTTGCACTCACAATCACCAGGTCGCTAGATCGTGGGTCCGATTCCCAGACAGACCGATGCGTTGTGTTCTTGAGCAAAACAATTCATTTCATGTTGCTCTAGTGATGTGTCGGGATCAGCATATCAAAGAATATACACCAAGCATTTCTTCTGTCTCTCGCGACTAAAGGAGGTTGGGATAGAATTTCCACTCCAGTTTTGGTAGACCCTAACCATTCACGGCTACCCAAACAGACCCATGGGTTGGAGGATTGCCGTTTGAGTGGTGCAAAGGTTTCATTCACCAGGAATAGGGAATCACCAACCAATGGTGAACGCAGCGACGCGCTGTTACAGTGCACGGCCCCATATCCTACTACTACTACTACTACTACTACTACATATGTAGTATTTATTTTTGACACCTGCTTGACCGCCAACCAGCGAAAGCAAGAACACCCTAAAACAAAATCTTCTGACGTAATGTCAACTGGAGTTTATACTGGACCCGATAGACGGTGATCAAAATCATTCAATTCAAAGTTTTTTTATCACTCTCTCGATTTAGCAAACTCTACCAGTTATCACCGATTACAGAATCCGTACTATTATCACAATATTTATCTTATGTCACTGACCTAAGCGCTACAGACGTACTACGTCCATGGCCGCTATTGTGGTCACGTGCATCGAACAGTATGTTGAATATCAACTTTAAAGCCTTTGATACTGTTGGCTTCGCTTCCACATACTAACATCCCATCATTGTTATCTGATGCACTTCAATCATCTTCTGAGTCATTCAAAGAATAATCGGTATCCTATAACAATTGATTTCCTTGATCTAATTTGCACAATTTTTATAATATACACACAGACTGTACGCGCAAAGTTCTCGGCGAGGTTCATTTTTAAATATCAGAATCCAAGAAATCATTCGAGTCCTCAACATAGATGCAATTTCCATTGGATATAATAAGAAATAAATTAAGTTATAAAGTGGAGTTAGAAAGATGGTATGTGTGTCGCTGTGATAGTTACTCGTAAAACTATTTTGTGTTGATATAATAGTTTCTCGATAAATGCTATATTTGTCGGTATGGTAGCTAAAGTGTTGAGTACTTTAAACTTTACCAAATACAAATGTCACATTTCTTTTCATTTCAACATCATTTTGCTTCTTCAAGAAGTTCGTAAGCTAACTCAAAAGGTATAATAGAGTTTGTAAGCCCAAAATGTTAGTTTAAAGTGAAGTTGTATTTAGTTGGGGTACGAAAGGTATATGTATTGTATCGAGTCTTAAACTGATTGGTAGTAAAACTAATGTCTGTCAATGATGAATTTGCAGTATTTGCACCGAAATTATAGTAATACCCTAAATTCTAACCCAGTATTTAGAATCTGTGGTTGTACTTTCTATAGTTAGCTGAATTGTAGTTGTTAGAATTCGAAAAACCTCTGGGTGGGTTTAAATTGGTATTATTGTACATAATCAGATATTGTGGAATATGAAATCCGATCGTTTTGTATTTTATGCCTTGTTTCTTGCTTCTTCTTGTTACATACACTTGCTTGATAGGGTAAGGGTCATCCCAGGTCCCGGAGGTGTCATCGTGCGTAGAGCCAACCAGGCCCACCAATGCTCTATATCCTGTGCCAGACCCTTTGCATCCTCCAACATAACGTCGAACTTCTGAAGATCTTCCTTAATCACGTTCAGCTATCTTGTGCGGGGCCTGCCACGGGCCCACTTCCAGCCACTTGAAGCTACGTCGAATGCGAGTAAGGCCCTGGTAGGATAACCTGGCGGGAAGTGGGGAACGAGTCCATACAAGTGAGTGCGACGGATAGTGATGAGATAAGAGGCTGTGGGCTGATGTGTGCGCACACGCAGTTCTGTGTTCTTTGTTAGAAGCGTGATCTAATGTCTTGGTGACATTAAAATATCTGGCGAAGGGATTCAGATGTAGGAAAATCACATCTTTTGTTCCATTCCTGTAGGCGGTTCAGCAAAAGAACCCGATAGAATAACTGCCAGACTTTAAAAAAATGAAAGTATTGGGATAAGTTTGAAAGCCTCCTTTCAAAGCAATTTCCCAGCGAGGCTGCTGTCCAATAACTGAAACAATTCAAAACATAATCATATAAAATATTTAATATGTATAGGATTCAATGTGCTCAAAATCGCATTAAATACACACAACTAAGATATAACATTCAGCTTCATTTATATGTCGAAGGTAGCAATATTTTTTTAATTGTTTAAATGAGTAATTATTGTAAATATATACTGATATATTCAAGCTACTGTTCTTAGAGTATTAGGTGATGTGGTGGTGGAGGGGTTAAAGTGATTTAACAATGGTGAAAGACCACAAGTTATGGAGCATGGGAAGATTACGTTTTGCAGGGAAGGTGAAGGCTGCAAGCTAGCTACTGTAAGGAAGGACAATGATTCAAAATGGGAAGGGATTTGGAAGGTCTCTGTTGAGTTTGATAGAAAATATCACTTCTCACTTTTTTGTCACAAAAGCCCTACCTTGTCATAGGGTGCAAGAAAAGTGGCAAAAATTGTAGAGATGACAGATCCCTGGGAAGAAAAACACCGAAGAGCTTTCTTCAAGAAAGTCAGAAAACAAAACCGTCCTGTAAAGTTAGGCATTAGATTTACCGAAACCAGAGTTCACAAACGCACAGGAGTTTTGCAATTCCATCTTACAAAGTTTTTCCAGTAATATCTAATCTGTTAAAGGCGGCGAGCTGGCAGAAACATTAGCACACCGGGCGAAATACTTAGCGGTATTTCGTCTATCTTTAGTTCTGAGTTCAAATTCCG